>NC_142807.1:2990347-3254260 GCF_049724085.1 Artemia sp. Qi Xiang Cuo
CTTTGATGGATTTTTCTTTGATGTTCTCACTTTGATGGATTTTTAATGGATGTTCTCACTTTGTTGGCTGTTTATTGGATGTTTTCACTTTGATGGTTGTTTATTGGATGTTATAACTTTGTTTGTTTTTTTATTGGATGTTCTCACTCTTTTGTATGTTTCTTGGTTGTCATCACTTTTTATGGATGTTTCTTTTATGTTCTTACTTTGATGGATGTTTTCTTGGATGTTCTCACTTTGATGGATGTTTCTTGGATGTTCTCACTTTGATGGATGTTTTCTTGGATGTTCTCACTTTGATGGATGTTTCTTGGATGGTTATGAGTAACACATGACACATGACAAATGAGACATGATACATGACACATGAGACATGACACATGACACGTGTCATGACAATATTTGTTGCTTAGAGTTGCTTAGTCAAACAATGCTCACCTAAGTAATTTGTATATCTAATATAAAAGAAGCATAAAAGGTATATGCTACTATTATGTAATTACTATGAGATAGATTTATATCTAAATATTCAAGGAAATCACACAGCCTACTAGGTGTCTTACCTTAGCTTACATAAGGTAGGCTATCAATGGAAGTCATCAGGTCTGCAAAACTACCAATAGGGTAGCCTATATATTGATACTTTCTTTTAGAATCATTAATGTTTACCTTTAAACTGTTTCATGGTTAAAAGATCCTGGAAGGCCAAAAATCCTAGTAACATCAAGGCTAGGCCTAGTCTAGCAAAGCTCTTTTCAAGAAGCATTCCTTAAAAGTATTTTTCAAAGAAAAGAGCTTTGCTGAACTTGGTTCTTATTTCTGTTTTGCTCGAATATACAAGGAAACAACTCTTTCTAAGGCTATATGCTGATTTATTTATTTTTGGTCATTTTCTGCTCTTTAACAGCACACGTTCTTTATTTTTGAAATTGGCCTCGAACTTTCCTATTGGAATACATTATGTAAACTGGCGATCTTTCTCCTTAAAAAAAAGAATTACCGGTTTTTTATACTAATTTAAGACGTATATGGCTGTGTAAGTTTGCACTTGGCCAATTTAATGAATTAGAATTTATTTAAGAGTTTAGTTTTTAGCTTAGAGTCTTAGCTTATAGTTTTTGTTGAAGTTATAGTTTAGTTTTAGTTAAGAGTTTAGAGTTTTACCTTAGAGTCTTAGCTTAGAGTTAAGTTAGAGTTATAGTTTAGTTTAGCTATAGTTAAGAGTTTAGAGTTTTGGTTTAGAGTTTTATCTTTTAGCTTTTGTTAGATTTTTAGTTTAGTTTTAGTTAATTGTTTATAGTTTTTTAGATTATAGTCTTAGATTAAAGTTTTAGTTAAGAGTTATAATTTAGTTTAGTTATATTTATTAGTTTATACTTTTAGCTTATAGTCTTAGCTTAGAGTTTTTATCAGAGTTCTAGTTTCGTTTGGTAATAGTTAAGAATTTAGAGTTTTAGCGTAGAGTCTTAGTTTTGATATTTTATCAGAGTTCTAGTTTCGTGTAGTTTTAGTTAATAATTTAGAGTTTTAGCTTACGGTCTTATCGTATAGTATTTGGTATATTTGTAGTTTACTTTAGTCATAGTTAAGAATTTAGAGTTTAGCTTAGAGTCTTAGCTTAGAGTTTCAGTTAAAGTTATAGTTTAGTTAAGTTAAGTTAATAGTTTAGAGTTTTAACTTAGAGTCATAGGTTAGATTTCTAGTTTAGTTTAGTTTTAGTTAAGAGTTTAGAGTTTTACCATAGAGTCTTAGCTTAGAGTTTTTGTTAGAGTTCTAGTTTAGTTTAGTTTTAGTTAAGAGTTTAGTGTTTTAGCATAGAGTCAGCTTATAGTTTTAGTTAGAGTTCTAGTTTAGTTTTAGTTAAGAGTTTAGAATTTTAGCTTAGAGTCTTAGCTTAAAGTTTTTGTTAGAGTTATAGTTTATTTTAGTTTTAGTTAAGAGTTTAGAGTTTTTAGCGTAGTCTTAGCTTAGAGTTTTTTTTGTTGAAGTTCTAGTTTAGTTTAGTTAATAGTTTAGAGTTTTAGCTTAGAGTCTTAGCTTAGAGTTTTTGTTAGAGTTCTAGTTTAGTTTAGTAATAGTTAAGAGTTTAGTGTTTTAGCATAGAGTCAGCTTAGAGTTTTATTTATAGTTCTAGTTTATTTTTAGTTAAGAGTTTATAATTTTAGCTTAGAGTATTAGCTTAGAGTTCTAGTTTAGTTTAGTTTTAGTTAAGAGTTTAGAGTTTTTAGCGTAGTCCTAGCTTAGAGTTTTTTTTGTTGAAGTTCTATCTTAGTTTAGTTGAGAGTTTGTAGTTTTAGCTTAGAATCTTAGCATAGAGTTTTTGTTAGAGTTGAAGTTTAGTTTAGTAATAGTTAAAAGTTTAGAGTTTTACCATAGAGTCTTAGCTTAGAGTTTTAGTTAGAGTTCTAGTTTAGTTTAGTTTTAGTTAAGAGTTTGGAGTTTTTTTTAGCTTAGATTCTTAGCTTAGAGTTTTTGTTAGAGTTCTAGTTTAGTTTAGTTTTAGTTAATAGTTTTATATTATATTCATAGCATAGTTTTTTTTGAAAATATAGTTTAGTTTAGTTAAGAGTTTAACGTTATACCTTAGAGTCTTAGCTTAGAGTTTTTTGTTATAGTTCTAGTTTAGTTTTAGTTAAGAGTTTAGAGTTTCTACCTTAGAGTCTTAGCTTAGAGTTTTTGTGAAGTTGAAGTTTAGTTTATTAATAGTTAAGAATTTAGAGTTTTTAGCTTAGAGTTTTACGTAGAGTTTTATTTTAGTTTATTTTTAGTTAAGAGTTTAGAAGTTTTATCTTATATTCTTAGCTTAGAGTTTTTGTTGAAGTTATAGTTTAGTTAAGAGTTTAGTGTTTTAGCTTAGAGTCTTAGATTAGAGTTTTTGTTTGAGTTCTAGTTTAGTTTAGTTTTAGTTAAGAGTTTGGTGTTTTACCTTAGAGTCTTAGCTTAGAGTTTTTTTTATAGTTCTAGTTTAGTTTAGTTTTATTTAAGAGTTTAATGTTTTATCATCTATTCTTACCTTATAGTTTTTGTTAGATTTCTAGTTTTACTTAAGAGTTTAGAGTTTTATCTTAGAGTCTTAGCTTAGAATTTTTTTTATAGTTACAGTTTAGTTTAGTTTTAGTTAAGAGTTTAGTGTTTTTAGATTATAGTCTTAGCTTAGAGCTTTTGTTGAAGTTTTAGTTTATATTAGCTTTAGTTTAGAGTTTTAGATTAGACTTAGAGTTTTAATTAGAGTTCTAGTTTAGTTTTAGTTAAGAGTTTAGAGTTTTTAGCTTAGAGTCATAGTTTATTTTTATTTAGAGTTCTAGTTTAGTTTAGTTTTAGTTAAGAGTTTATAGTTTTAACATAAAGTCATAGCTTAAACGTTCAGTTACAGCTGAAGTTTAGTTTAGTTACAGTTAAGAATTTAGAGTTTTAGCTTAGAGTCATAGCTTAGAGTTTTACTTAAAGTTATAGTTTGGTTAAGTTTTAGTTAAGAGTTTCGAGTTTTAGCTGAGTCTTAGCTTAGAGTTTTTGTTAGACATCTAGTTTAGTTTAGTTTTAGTTAAGAGTTTAGAGTTTTACCTTAGAGTCTTATCTTAGAGTTTTTTGTTAGAATTCTAGTTTAGTTATAGTTAAGAGTTTGATGTTTTACCTTTGAGTTTCAGTTAGAGTTATAGTTTAGTTTAATTTTAGTTATGAGTTTGGTGTTTTACCTTAGAGTCTTAGATTGGAGTTTTAGTTAGAGTTCTAGTTTAGTTTTAGTTAAGAGTTTAGAATTTTAGCTTAGAGTCTTAGCTTAGAGTTTTTGTTAGAGTTCTAGTTTATTTTAGTTTTAGTTAAGAGTTTAGAGCTTTTAGCTTAGAGTCTTAGCTTAGAGTTTTTTTGAAGTTCTAGTTTAGTTTAGTTAATAGTTTGGAGTTAAATAGTTTAGTTAATAGCGTTTGGAGTTTTACCTTCGAGACTTAGCTTAGAGTTTTAGTTCAGTTTAGTTTTAGTTAAGAGTTTAAAGTTTTAGCTTAGAGTCTTAGCTTAGAGTTTTTGTTAGAGTTCTAGTTTAGTTTAGTTTTAGTTAAGAGTTTAGAGTTTTATCTTAGAGACTTAGCTTAGAATTTTAGTGTAGTTTAGTTTTACTTAAGAGTTTAGAATTTTAGCTCAGAGTCTCAGCTTAGAGTTTTTGTTAGAAATCTAGTTTAGTTTAGTTTTAGTTAAGAGTTTAGTGTTTTTAGCTTAGTCTTAGTTTAGAGTTTTTGTTGAAGTTCTAGTTTAGTTTAGTTTTAGTTTAGAGTTTTAGCTTAGACTTAGAGTTTAAATTATAGTTCTAGTTTGGTTTAGTTTTAGTTAAGAGTTTAGAGTTTTTAGCTTAGAGTCTTAGCTTAGTTTTATTTAGAGTTCTAGTTTAATTTAGTTTTAGTTAAGAGTTTAGAGTTTTACCATAGAGTCTTAGCTTAGAGTTTTAGTTAGAGTTAAAGTTTAGTTTAGTTACAGTTATGAATTTAGATTTTTAGCTTAGAGTCATAGCTTAGTTTTTTGTTATAGTTCTAGTTTGGTTAAGTTTTAGTTAAGAGTTTAGATTTTTAGCTGAGTCTTAGCTTAGAGTGTTTGTTAGAGTTCTAGTTTAGTTTAGTCATAGTTAAGAGTTTAGAGTTTTACCTTAGAGTATTAGCTTAGAGTTTTAGTTACAGTTCTCGTTTAGTTTAGTTTTATTTAAGAATTTGATTTTTTACCTTTGAGTTTGAGTTAGAGTTCTAGTTTAGTTTACTTTTATTTAAGAGTTTATTGTTTTAGATTAGAGTATTAGCTTAGAGTTTTTGTTAGAGTTCTTGTTTAGTTTAGTTTTTTTTATGAGTTTAGAGTTTTAGCTTAGAGTCTTAGCTTAGATTTTTTGTTAGAGTTCTAGTTTATTTTAGTTTTAGTTAAGAGTTTAGAGTTTTTTAGCTTAGAGTCTTAGCTTAGAGTTTTTGTTGAAGTTCTAGTTTAGTTTAGTTAATAGCTTAGAGTCTTAGCTTAGAGTTTTAGTTAGAGTTGACGTTTAATTTAGTAATAGTTAAGAGTTTAGAGTTTTAGCTTAGAATCTTAGCTTAGAGTTTTTGTTAGAGTTCTAGTTTAGTTTAGATAAAGTTAAGAGTTTGGAGTTTTACCTTAGAGACTTAGCTTAGATTTCTAGTTTGGTTTAGTTTTAGTTTAGTGTTTGGTGTTTTACCCGATTGTTACCTTACGGAGTTTTTGCTTTTGTTACCCTTAGTTTAGGTTTTGGAGTTTTTCATTAGATAATTAACTTACTGTTTTTAGTCAGAGTTCTAGTTTAGTTTAGTTTTTGTTAGGAGCATAGAGTTTTAGCCCATTTTGATAGATTAAAGATTATGTTAGAGTTCTAGTTTAGTTTAGCTATAGTTAAGAGTTTTGTGTTTTAGCTTAGAGTCTTATCTTAGAGTTTTAGTTGGAGTTCTAGTTTAGTTTAGTTTTAGTTAAGAGTTTAGAGTTTTAGCTTAGAGTCTTAGCTTATAGTTTTTGTTAGGGTTCTAGTTTAGTTTAGTTTTAGTTAAGAGTTTAGAGTTTTTAGATTATAGTTATAGCTTAGAGTTTTTGTTGAAGCTCTAGTTTAGTTTAGCTTTAGTTAAGAGTTTATAGTTTTAGCTTAGAGTCCTAGCTTAGAGTTTTTGTTAGAGTTTTTGTTTAGTTTAGTTTTAGTTAAAAGTTTAGAGTTTTAGCTTAGAGTCTTAGCTTAGAGTTTTAGTTAGAGTTGAAGTTTAGTTTAGTTATAGTTAAGATTTTAGAGTTTTAACTAGAACTCTAAATAAAACTAAACTAAGACTCTAAGCTAAAAACACTAAACTCTTAACTAAAACTAAACTAAACTAGAACTCTAACAAAAACTCTAGAGTTTTAGAGTTTTAGTTAGAGTTGAAGTTTAGTTTAGTTATAGTTAAGAATTTAGAGTTTTTAACTAGAACTCTAAATAAAACTAAGCTAAGACTCTAAGCTAAAAACACTAAACTCTTAACTAAAACTAAACTAAAATAAAAGTCTAACAAAAACTCTAATCTAAGGCTCCAATCTAGAACTATAAACTCTAATGTAAAACTAGTACTCTAAAAAACACAATAGTCTAATACTCTAATAAAAAATTATAAACTATTAACTAAAACTAAACTAAACTATAACTCTAACTTAAAATCTACGCTATGGTTCTAAGTTACAACTACAAAATATTAACTAAAACTAAAATAGAACTCTGACGAAATCTATAAGCTAAGACTCTATCCTAAAACACTAAACTCTTAACTAAAACTAAGATAAACTATAAGTTTAACAAAAACCCTAATCTAAGAATCTAAGGTAGAACTATAAACTCTTAAATGAACTAAACTAGAATTTAAACAAAAACTCTAAGCCAAGACTAAAACATAAAACTCAAATCTCTTAACTATAACTAAACTAAACTAGAACTCTAATTAAAACTAAGCTAAGACTCTAAGCTAAAAAATCTAAATTCTTAACTGTGAATAAACTAAACTTCAACTTCACAAAAACTCTAAGCTAAGAATCTAAGCTAAAAACTCTAAACTCTTAACTAAAACTAAACTAAAGAAGAACTATAACAAAAAACTCTAAGCTAAAACTCTATGTTGGAACTCTAAACTCTAAACTAAACTAAACTAGATTTTGAACAAAAACTAAGCTATGACTCTAAGATAAAGCTCTTAACTAAAACTAAACTAAACTAGAACTCTAACAAAAACTCTAAGCTAAGACTCTAAGCTAAAAAAAACTCTAAACTCTTAACTAAAACTAAACTAAACTAAAACTCTAAGCTAAGTCTCGAAGGTAAAACTCCAAAAGCTTAACTATATCTAAACTAAACTAGAACTCTAACAAAAACTCTAAGCTAAGACTCTAAGGTAAAACTCTAAACTCTTAACTATTACTAAACTAAACTTCAACTCTAACTAAAACTTTAAGCTGAGACTCTAAGCTAAAACTCTAAACTATTAACTAAACTAAACTCGGACTTCAACAAAAAAACTCAAAGCTAAGACTACGCTAAAACCTCTAAACTCTTAACTAAAACTAAACTAAGCTAAAACTCTAAGCTAAGACTCTAAGCTAAAATTCTAAACTCTTAACTAAAACTAAACTAGAACTCTAACTAAAACTCTAAGCTGACTCTATGCTAAAACTCTAAACTCTTAACTATTACTAAACTAAACTACAACTCTAACAAAAACTCCCAGCTAAGACTCTAATCTAAAACTATAAACTATTAACTAAACAAAAGTAGAAATTCAACAAAAAAACTCTAATCTAAGACTACGCAAAAAACTCTAAACTCTTAACTAAAAATAAACTAAACTATAACTCTAACAAAAACTATAAGCTAAGACTCTAAGCTAAAATTCTAAACTCTTAACTAAAACTAAACTAGAACTCTAACTAAAACTCTCAGCTGACTCTATGCTAAAACAATAAACTCTTAACTAAAACTAAACTAAACTAGAAGTATAACAAAAACTTTAATCTAAGACTCCAAGGTAAAACACCAAACTCTTAACTAAAACTAAACTAAACTATAACTCTAACATAAATTCTAAGCTATGACTCTAAGCTATAACTCTAAACTATTAACTACAAATTAACTAAACTATAACTTTAACTAAAACTCTAAGCTGTGACTCTAAGATAGACTCTAACTTCTTAAATATAACTAAACTAAACTTCACCTATAACAAAAACTCTAAGCTAAGACTTTAAGATAAAACACTAATTTATTAAATAAAAAAAAATTAAACTAGAACTCTGATAAAAACTCTAAGCTAAGACTTTAAGCTAAAACTCTAAACCCTTAACTATAACTAAACTAAACTAGAACTTTTAACTAAAACTCTAAGCTAAGACTCTAAGCTAAAAAACTCTAAACTCTTAACTAAAACTAAACTAAAATAAAACTCTAACTAAAGCTCTAAGCTAAGACTCAAAGCTAAAACTCAAAACTCTTAACTATAGCTAAACTAAACTAGAACTCTAACTAAACTCAAAGCTAAGACTCTAAGGTAAAACTCTAAACTCTTAACTAAACTAGAACTTCAACAAAAACTCTAAGCTAAGACTCTAAGCTAAAAACTAAACTCTTAACTAAATTCTAATTCATTAAATTGGCCAAGTGCAAACTTACACAGCCATATACGTCTTAAATTAGTATGAAAAACCGATAATTCTTTTTTTAAGGAGAAAGATCGCCAGTTTACATAATGTATTCCAATAGGAAAGTTCGTGGCCAATTTCAAAAATAAAGAACGTGTGCTGTTAAAGAGCAGAAAATGACCAAGAAATAAATAAATCAGCATATGGCCTTAGAAAGAGTTGTTTCCTTGTATATTCGAGCAAAACAGAAATCAGAACCAAGTTCAGCAAAGCTCTTTTCTTTGAAAAATACTTTTAAGGAATGCTTCTTGAAAAGAGCTTGGATAGACTAGGCCTGGCTTTGATGTTACTAGGATTTTTGGCATACCAGGATCTTTTAACCATGAAGCAGTTTAAAGGTAAACATTAATGATTCTAAAAGAAAGTATCAATATATAGGCTACCCTATTGGTAGTTTTACAGACCTGATGACTTCCAATGATAGCCTACCTTATGTAAGCTAAGGTAAGACACCTAGTAGGCTTTGTGATATGCTTGAATATTTAGATATAAATCTATCTCACAGTTATTACATAATAGTAGCATATACTTTTTATGTTTTTTTATATTAGATATACAAATTACTTAGGTGAGCACTGTTTGACTAAGCAACTCTAAGCAACAAATATTGTCATGACACGTGTCATGTGTCATGTCTCATGTGTCATGTGTCCTGTGTTACTCATAACCATCCAAGAAACATCCATCAAAGTGAGAACATCCAAGAAAACATCCATCAAAGTGAGAACATCCAAGAAACATCCATAAAAGTGAGAACATCCAAGAAAACATCCATAAAAGTAAGAACATCCAAGAAACATCCATCAAAAGTGAGAACATCCAAGAAACATCCATCAAAGTGAGAACATCCAAGAAAACATCCATCAAAATGAGAACATCCAAGAAACATCCATCAAAGTGAAAACATCCAAGAAACATCCATCAAAGTGAGAACATCCATGAAATATCCATCAAAGTGAGAACATCCAAGAAACATCAATCAAAGTGAGAACATCCATGAAACATCCATCAAAGTGAGAACATCCAAGAAACATCCATCAAAGTGAGAACATCCATGAAACATCCATCAAAGTGAGAACATCCAAGAAACATCCATCAAAGTAAGAACATCAAAGAAACATCCATCAAAGTGAGAACATCCAAGAAGCATCCATCAAAGTAAGAACATCCAGAAAACATCCATCAAAGTGAGAAAATCCAAGAAAACATTCATCAAAGTGAGAACATCCAAGAAACATCCATCAAAGTGAGAAAATCCAACAAACATCCATCAAAGTGAGAACATCCAAGAAAACATCCATCAAAGTGATAACATCCATTAAACATCCATCAAAGTAATAACATCCAAGAAAACATCCATCAAAAGTGAGAACATCCAAGAAGCATCCATCAAAGTGAGAACATCCAAGAAACATCCATCAAAGTAAGAACATCCAGAAAACATCCATCAAAGTGAGAACATCCAAGAAAACATCCATCAAAGTGAGAACATCCAAGAAACATCCATCAAAGTGAGAACATCCAAGAAAACATCCATCAAAGTGTGAACATCCAGAAAACATCCATCAAAGTGAGACCATCCAAGAAACATCCATCAAAGTAAGAACATCCAAGAAAACATCCATCAAAAGTGAGAACATCCAAGAAACATCCATCAAAGTGAGAACATCCAAGAAACATCCATCAAAGTGAGAACATCCATGAAACATACATCAATGTGTGAACATCCAGAAAACATCCATCAATGTGTGAAAATCCAGAAAACATCCATCAAAGTCAGAAGATCCATAAAACATCCATCAAAGTGATAACATCCAGAAAACATCCATCAAAGTGAGAACATCCAAGAAACATCCATCAAAGTGAGAACATCCAAGAAACATCCATCAAAGTGAGAACATCCAAAAAAACATCCATCAAAGTGAGAAGATTCCTGTTCTTTCATTTTCACTGACAAAAACCATAAAAACAGACATAAATTATGTAAAAAAAAAGTTGTAGGTGGCAGCAGGGGTGAGGGGTCGGAGTCAATAAGGCCTTTCTACTCATGGGTAGATACCAAGATCGGATCCAGGATCTTTGTCCGGAGGGGGGGGGTTACTAATTTTCGACTCGGTTTTCGACTAATTTCACTAATTTTTACTAAGGTTTTACTAATTTTCAACTAATTTTCGACTCGGTCAAAAATTCCGGGGGGGGGGGGGTCAAACCGGGTAACCCCCCTCCCTGGATACGGCCTTGGTAGATACCATATTAATTTTTTCAGCCCTAGCCCCTCTTTATCAAGGGATTCTATACCATTTTAGAGAGTTATTAGATACGTTTACTCAAATGAATTTAAATGCCTATTGGAATTTGTGGTGCAAATATTATTCAGCTGTCTAACAAAGTGGGATAAATGGTACAAATCAAAGCAATAAAAAAAAAAGAATAAATCCATGCCCAGTCTTGGTAAAAATCAATATGCAATCCAGTATGGTATATACTAAGTTATCCCTGGGTGGCATATCTGGTATTGGCAAGTTTCTACACAGCTGAATTTTTAGTTTCTTACGAGTTGTGAGCTGAAGTTACTACAATGTATTAATCTATTATTTGAAAAAAACTACGTTTTCTAAAGAGTTAAAGCGGCTGAGACGCAAGTTCGACCCTTAAAAAGTACAGGTATTAGGCGGTACTGTGGGGGGGCTGCCACTCCCCAAATTCCCGCTTCCGCATATGAAAGGGGCTTTACCCTCCTCAACGTCTCGCTCTTTATGCTAAAGTTTTTATTGTTTAAAAAAAAGAGTTCTGAGAAAGTCAAACTTTAGCATAAAGAGCGAGGCGTTGAGGAGGGCACAGCCCTCCTCAGGAAGGAGTAATCGGATTGAGCTAAAATTTCGAGGGTAAGCTCCCGGGCCCTAGAAAAGCTTAACCTCTAAATTTCAGCCCAATCGGACAACGTTAAAGGGGGGCTGTGGTCGGAGGGTCGAAACTTCCGGCTCACTTTTACCCATGAAGATAAAGTCGGAGGGGGGGTGAAATTTTGCACGTTTCTTAGTTGGAGCTTGGGCTACAAAATACGATCACCGCTGTCTCTCTGCGACCGCTAGGACCGGAAATCGCTTAACATTGTGGTGGGTCGCCTCTTTATAGAGGCACAAGTGTGCCTCCTTGATGTAAACTGCTCCATCCCTAAAACAGCTACCATTAATGAATATATTTCTCATAAATTTTCAATTGTGAGATTTACTGTGTTGAGTGCAATCCTGTAGATAAGAATGAGGATGCCGTGAGAAGGGTACACATTAGCAGTCTTAAACACCTAATACAAGTTAGCTTACTACATCATTAATGAAAAAAGAATTTCCTCCACATTCAACACTCGATACATCCACCATATCTTTGATGATGATTTTAAATATATAGATTTCTTCAAATTTAGTCTAGCCAATCAAAAGTTTGGAACCTGAGAAGGATTAGCTTATTTTCAAAAAAAGGGGGATACACCCCCTAAAAGTCGCAGAGTCATGTGGTGAATCCAACCATAATACTCAGCGTAATAGAAAACCCTGAAGAGAAGGTTTCAAGCTCCTGTCTGCAAAAATGTATTTTTTGCCAGAGGAAAGATCATGGATGCATGTTTATTTGTTTTCCCCCCAGAGGTGATCGTATGGATCCAGTGGTCCTAGAATATCGTGATAATGCTCATTCGAACGAATTCTTTCCCGAAGAGTAGAGGGGGGGTCGGCTTCCAACCGGGAGTGACATCACAGCCACACGCTCATTGTATACTGCCAGTACAAGATTACAAGCCTCTTTCTAGACCAATCAGGGAGCTAGATTACTGCCGGGAGTGATGCAACTAATATAAGGAAGGAAACAGAGTGATACCTTGTGACTTGACCTAGATTTACTTCTCGACTGTGTTCTGTATAATACACAAGTACCATTTAAGCAGTGTTGTCAATATAAAATATGCTTTAGCATTCTAGTATACTAAAAAGGCGATACTAATAAAGATGTAGATGCCAAGAAAAGAATTTTAATAAAGAAATTCAGTACAATCCTTAGAAATCAACTAGTGAGACGATTATGAGGATGAACCATCAAGGATCGTAAGCACCAATGACCCTAACCATCAAGGACCTCAACCTCCAAGGAACCCCTCTCCCAAAACACCAAGGGTTCCCCTCCCTCCAATTTTTTTAGGACACCCCTCAATTTTCAATAGAGGCTCCATTAAGAGTTATAAATATGTAAGAAAAAACTTATCAAAACGTCATATCAGACCTCATCTTTCTGGACTTAGACAAGCGAATGCTTTGAACATTCAATTCTGACACTTTTATGCTTAGCATTATGAAATATATCATTTAGAATGATATCTTTTAAAAGTCCCCCATGGCCTAAAATGTTTCCTCATTATGACTTTTCTATTTACTAACCTTAGGCACTTCAGCTATTCATGCAAACATCCAGCAATAAAAACAATATTAAAAAATAAATTACTACCACTTAAAAATTAAAACACTTCGAAACATTTTCTGATCGACTAATTTAAAAGCAGATAGTTACAGTTTGAAAGTCGTTTACGAAACGTCGAATTGTTCTTTGTCCCTAAGTAATGTGCGAATTTCAGACAAGTTCAGAAGGACATTTTTTCAAATTAGCTGGTGGAAATATTAAACAGTATAGGCGACTTATGATAAGTAATATTTTTAGGGGGGTGGGGGATGGTCCTATTGTATTTTCTGAAATGCTTGCATTTTAAGTTTTTCCACTAAATCTACCGAATTACATATGTACGATTTTTGGGAATAAAGCAAAGGTTTGAAGGTTGTACATAACCACTTTCCAATATTGGAAGCACGGGGCTTTCGTACATGCTACAATTGGCCTTAAGGGAATACCTTGCTTATGTAGTTTCGGTAAACCGTAAAACTTTGGGCAAAAGCTACCTCGGGTAAGAAATTTATTATACAACTGAGAGCCAAATTAACTAAGATTTTCTCGATTCTTTATTTTTGTTATAGTTTTATTCGCAAACTTCTCAGTATGGCTATGTACCCAGATAATATACGTATATTGTGTTTTCGATGTGAACAAATTGCATTATCATAATAAAATGTGTTCATGACTACAATTGAATTTCCCTCGCCAGCTTTTGTTATTATGATTGAATGGCCTTTGCGAAGATTAGACGAATTTTAATGTCGTGCGAAATTTCTGGCGTCAAATTAGTATGAGAGGTAACCTTTTTTGGCTGTCGGAAAGTGTATCAATAAAACAAGACCTCACTTCATCTGGGTTAAAAATGGATGTGTAGTGTTTATGCAAAGAACATTCTAAGGAGGAAACTATATGTGCCACAGGAACTTGTTTTGATGGAAAAGAGAATTTTGGACCTTTTTCAAGAGTTTGGATTTCCTTAGATTCAAGTTTTTGTTTTTTATGTTTTGATTTTGTTTTTGTCCTTAATAAAGACCCTCCCACACAAATAGGGTAATTTGGTTGCGGGGCAACACTTTGATTTTTGTCTTGTTTTTTTTTGCTTTGTCGATGATTTCAGTTTAATATAAATTTTCTAGTAGCCTACCACTTCATAGTAAGATTCGGGGGTTGATTTGGAGTAAGTTCCTCCCACACTGACTTATTGTTTACTGTTTAAACACAGAGGACAGTGAAAATAAAATTTGTTGTTCGAATGGGTTAATGTGATGTTTGAACTGAGTATGGGTACTAATGGGTTATTGAATTGGCTTTAGCAATCCTTGGAAAAGTAACATTGCTTTTTAGGTTACCCCCTCCCTCCAACCTTTTTATCAAAATGACATGAAATATGCTTGTGGTTGCACCAATAATACGCTATGCTTCCTCTTAGACAAAACGTGGTTTTCCCTGTGGTATTCTATGGCTGATTATCGTCGCCACACGATGGTACCATTTGAGAACTAAAGTTACATAAAAAAACAACATAGCAGATTATAACATGGATCAAAGTGTAGAGTTAGAAATATCTTTTTATTGCGAGTGTGCTATTTGTAATGGCCGCTATCATGAGTTCAGTAATTCGTATGAGAGTAAGGCAGCAAATTTAGAAATCATGGAAAATGAAACAGAAGAGGACAATCTGCGTGAAATGAGAAGAAGAATCTTTGATGAAATGGTGAGAAAAAGGGTAAGCTCATCAGTTTCTGCAGTGGAAGAGAGTGACCAGTATCACAAGAAACAATACAAAGATTGGACATTCTCTTCATTACAAGGAAGATCAGGAGAGGAAGAAAGTTCTCACAAAAGGGGGGTGGATAAAGCAGAAAAGAAAAATATAACGAAGAAACAAAGACAAGATGGATATCTCTAAAGAGGGCACTATCAAGAGAGAACACTATGAATTATTTTATGATGCAGATTCAGAATGTCTAAAGTTGTTCAACAATGTAAATAATGTATAATAATGTATGAAACATATTTTAATATTAATATTCTACATGGCATTACTTAATTAAGAATATACTATACATTACTTTGTTATATTTCCATTATTTATAGAGCAAGCTAGCACAACAAACGCTTAGAATATCAATTAAAAAGTTGGAGATGTATGATATTAACAAACATGTAATATTTTACAAGCCAAGTTACGTGACAATTTCTATGTTTGATTTGCATGCAATTGACACCGAGAGTTTTATGACTCCTCCCCACAATGAATTCTATGAGTTTAATTACTCCTCCAAACACTGAATTCAGATGGTTTTAGGACTTCTCCCCCTAGTCATAATTCTGTCTAACCTTGAGCAAAGATATAAAAGTTTGATGAAGTACTTCTCTGCTCAAATATTACATTAATAGCTTCCAGAATGATAGTACTCTATGATACAGAATTTATTGGTTTGAAAAACTCATCATTTGGTGTTATATTTGAATGTGCATTTTTAATATTGTCTATGGAACTCGAAGAAATTGGCTGTTATCATTGGATAGTGAACTATAATATGTTTGAGTATGATAAAGCTTATGGAGTACTACATTACGCCGTATGAACAGACTGAGATTCTACGACAGAGTGATTACATCACATAAAAAAAAGTGGTCAAGATCTGAGAAATGTTCAGAAAGAAGTCAGTGAAATTTGTAGCTTTTTCGGGGTTGAAGCACTATACGTAAAGGGTAACGTAACTACAGATAAAGTTTTAATTCGAAACTGTGACCCTAGGATTCCACTACTCAATTTAGAAGAATTTAAGTGTCCTAAATTTGAAGGGGCTTATCACCGTCCTGAAGAGGAGGTTAGGTTCTTTGCGCAGTGGTTACCTAGGGACATACCTGATCGTGATAAGTGCATAAGACACGGTAAAAATTATTCTATATCATGGGAGCCTCGTTTGTGGATGTTTAACAGTGAATTTTAAGTATAACTTTTATGAAATGTTTTTTTTTCAAGAAATCTTTTGTAATATGTTTAAGCAATAAATATCTTTAAGCTTAACCCGTCTTTATTCTATAGAATAATTCTATTCATTCAAGAAATTATGAAAGCATTTGTAAGTAAGTAACAAACTCCTTTTTGAATTCACCTTTTGGACACACAACACGGAAATTTCATCCAGGAAATTGTGAAGAAATTGTAAGTAAGTAACAAACTCTTTCTTGTATTCACCACTTGGATACACAATACCAAAATTTCATTTAAGAAATTATGAAAAATATTAAGTAAATAACAAATTCTTTCCTCAATTTGTCTCTTGGATATACAATACAGGAATTTCATTCAAAAAATCATGAAAAATTGTATGTAAGTAACAAACTCTTTCTTGAATTCACCTCATGGACACGCAATACAGACATTTCATCCGAGAAATCATGAAAAAATTGTAAGTAAGTATCAAACTCATTCTTGAATTCACCCCTTGGATACACAATACAGAAATTTTATTCAAGAAATTATGAAAAAATTGTAAGTAACTAACTCTTTCTTGAATTCACCTCTTGGATACACAATACAGAAATTTTAATAAAGAAACTATGAAAAAATTGTAAGTGACTAACTCTTTATTGAATTCACCTCTTGGATACACAATACAGAAATTTCATTCGAGAAATTATGAAAAACTTGTAAGTAAGTAACAAACTCTTTCTTGTATACACCTCTTGTATGCACAACACGGAAATTTCATTCATGAAATTATGAAAAAAAATGTAAGTAAGAGAACAAACTCTTTCTCGAATTAACCACTTGGATACACAATACCGAAATTTCATTCAAGAAATTATGAAAAATATTAAGTAACTAACCAACTCTTTCCTGAATTTGCCTCTTGGATACACAATACAGAAATTTCATTCGAGAAATTATGAAAAATTGTAAGTAAGTAACAAACTCTTTCTTGAATTCACTTCTTGGACACACAATAAAGACATTTCATTCGAGAAATTATGAAAAAATTGTAAGTAAGTAACAAACTCTTTCTTATATTCACCTCTTGTATGCACCACACGGAAATTTCATTCATGAAATTATGAAAAAAATTGTAAGTAAGCAACAAACTTTCTTGAATTCACCACTTGGATGCAGAATAAAAAAATTTCACTTTTTTATGAACCTTAAAATAACAAGAAATATGCTTGTGGCTGTACCAATCGTTCTCGGCTGTACCAGCTTTCCCAGTGGTACTCTATTGCAGGTTATCGACACTACCTAGTTTATTGCATGTTTATAGGTCATTAATCATTGTACAGTGGAAGGATAAACACATAAGTCGTATCTTTAAAAAAGTGAAGATGAAGCACTTTAAGAAAGTGTATTCACATGTTAGTGCTATTTTAGAATGGTAGCTGACTGGGAGAAGTATTTCAGCTATGAAACAAGAACAAGTGGCAGCACTATTGGAAATGTATGCGTGCATTGTCATGACAGTAAGGAATTAAATTTCTTTGGAGTGCCAAAAAAAATCAACTCTTATGATGGTGGATATGCGAGACTGAGATCTCCGGAGATGATTACACTCAAAGAGAATGCGAACATAAAAATAATAGTTGATGAAGAGGGGCATCTTATTGCTAGTGCTTGTGGTAACATGTTACTCAGTATTACACCCCATCGTCAGCTTTCGGGTATAATAATTCAACGAAAGATCAAAAGAAGACCGACATACTCTTCTACTGATATCATAAACCATATCTTGTCTATGTGCAGGAACTGTTACCTGTGTAAAATAATGTGGTAATAGACAGTGAAATTGCTGGAAAAATTAACAGGGCATTGGCAGAAAATATCACTAAGGAATATAAAGATGAATCGATGAAAAACAAAGTGCCAACAAACGTTATTAGTACTACTATTGATCATATAACCTAATAATAGCACCCAATGAGACTAAAAATACAAAAGCCGACATGTACTTTGATCATTTAGATAACAACCCAGTAACAATAATTCAGGACAAACAATAAAATAAGGATTATTCTATATATAACGAATAGCAAAAAGACGATAGCTAAACTATCAAGAGAGAACATACTGAGGTATTCCATGGAACATATTTAAAAGTCCAAAGTTTCTCAATGACATGAATAATGTATAATAATATATGCAAGATATTTTTAATGTTAATATTCTACATGTCATTATATCAATAAAAATATTTTAGGCATTACTTTGACATATTCCCATTATTTTTTTTGGGTATGCTAGAAGGTCAAACGTTTAGAATATCTATTAAAAAGTTGGAGATGTAAGAAAAGGAATTTTCAGAAATATAGATACTACTACTAATAACAGGCTCATAGCGGATATATTAGAAAATGAGATAGGTTAAAAGAACTTTCACCAAAGTCTGAGAGAGAGATGAGCTAAATTTTTTAACTCGAAAATCTCCACCGACAAGCAAATACCCCGTCCAGACACACAGACAGAGTTTTCAGTTTTCAGAAACAGGAACATCCACGTTTAAAATACACCTGATTTTATTAATAGTATTTGATTTTTAACAGTCATAACAAACTCTTTCTTGAATTCACCTCTTGGATAAACAATAAAGAAATTTCATTCAAGAAATAATGAAAAAATTGTAAGTAACAAACTTTTTCTTGAATTCACCTCTTGAATACACAATACCGAAATTTCATTCAAGAAATTATGAAAAAATTGTAAGTAACAAACTCTTTTGAATTCACCTCTTGAATACACAATACCGAAATTTCATTCAAGAAATTATGGAAAAATTGAAAGTAACTAACAAACTCTTACTGTAAGTAACATGTACACGTAGCCTAGTTTAAATTAACCCTAAAAGGTCAAAGAATCTACATGAAAATTACACTTTCTGATTCAGCATGTTGGAGAAGAAATTTCTGTATTGTGTATCCAAGAGGTGAATTCAAGAAAGAGTTTGTTACTTACAATTTTTAGAGTTTGTTGAATTGATTGATATTGATTTTGTTGAAGTTATCAAGGATTTTGCAGTGGGTTGCATAGGTTGCATCAAGACATGGCTAATTGTAGACAGAGAAAAGCCAAGACAGATAGTCCAAGTAATTTCTTGAATGAAATTTCTGTATTATGTATCCAAGAGGTGAATTAGAGAAACAGCTGGTTACTTACTTACAATCTTTTCGTTATTTCTTGAATGAAATCTCTGTATTATGTATCCAAGAGGTGAATTCAAGAAGGAGGTGGCTACTTACTTACAATTTTCTCATTATTTCCTGGATGAAATTTCCGTGTTGTGTGCCCAAGAGGCGAATTCAAGAAAGAGTTTGTTACTTACTTGCAATTTTTCGTTATTTCTTGAATGAAATTTCTGTATTGTGTATCCAATAGACGAATTCAAGAAACAGTTTGTTAGTTACTTACAATTTTTTCATAATTTCTTGAACAAAATTTCTGTATTGTGAATCCTAAAGGTGAATTCAAGATTTGTTACTTACTTACAATTTTTTTATAATTTCTTGAATGAAATGTCTGTATAGTGTGTCCAAGAGGCGAATTCAAGATAGAGTTTGATACTTACTTACAACTTTTTCATAATTTTTAGAATGAAATTTCTGTATTGTGTATCCATGAGGTGAATTCAAGATTTGTTAATTACTTGCATTTGTTTCATAGTTTCTTGATTGAAATTTCTGTATTGTAAATACAAAAGGCAAAGTCAAAAAAGAGTTTGATACTTACTTACAGTTTTTCATAATTTCTCGAATGAAATTTCGGTAATGTGTATCCAAGTGGTGAGCTGAAGAAAGGGTTTGTTACTTACTTACAACTTTTCATAATTTCATGAATGAAATTTCCGTGTTGTGTATCCAAGAGGTGAATTCAAGACAGAGTTTGTTACTTACTTACAATTTTCTCATAATTTCTTGAATGAAGTTTCTGTATTGTGTATCCAAGAGGCGAATTCCAGAAAGAGTTGTTACTTACTTACAATTTTTCATAAATTCTTGAATGAAATTTCTGCATTGTGTATCCAAGAGGCGAATTAAAGAGAGTTTGTTAGTTATTTACAATTTTTTCATAATTTATTGAATGAAATTTCTGTATTGTGAATCCAAGAGGTCAATTCAAGAAAGAGTTTGTTACTTACTACAATTTTTTCATAATTTCTTGAATGAAATGTCTGTATTGTGTATCCAAGAGGCGAATTCAAGAAAGAGTTTGTTAGTTATTTACAATTTTTTCATAATTTTTTGAATGAAATTTTTGTATTGTATATTCAAGAGGCAAGTTCAGGAAAGAGTTTGTTAGTTACTTACAATGTTTTCATAATTTCTTGAATGAAGTTTCGGTATGGTGTAATCAAGAGGTGAATTCAAGAAAGAGTTTGTTACTTACAATTTTTTCATAATTTCTTGAATGAAATTTCTGTATTGTGTATCCAAGAGGTGAATTCAAGAAAGAGTTTGTTATCAATTTATTAAAAATCAAATACTATTAATAAAACCAGATGTATTTTAAACGCGGATCTTCCTGTTTCTGAAAACTGAAAACTCTCTCTGTCTGTGCGTCTGGACGGGGTGTTTGTTTGTCGGTGGAGATTTTCGAGTTAAAAAATTCACCTCATCTGTTTTCTAAGAAAGAGTTTGTTACTTACAATTTGTTCATAATTTTTTGAATGAAATTTCTGTATTGTGTATCCAAGAGGTGAATTCAAGAAAGAGTTTTTTATGACTATTAAAAATCAAATACTATTAGTAAAATCAGGTGTATTTTAAACGCGGATCTTCCTGTTTCTGAAAACTGAAAACTCTCTCTGTCTGTGCGTCTGAATGGGGTGTTTGCTTGTCGGTGGAGATTTTAGAGTTAAAAAATTCATCTCATCTCATCTCTCTCTCTCTCTCTCTCTCTCTCTCTCTCTCTCTCTCTCTCTCTCTCTCTCTCTCTCAAACCTTGGTAAAAGTTCTTTTAACCTATCTCATTTTCTAATATGTCCGCTATGAGCCTGTTAGTAGTACTAGTAGTATCTATATTTCTGAAAATTCCTTTTCTTACACCTCCAACTCTTTAATAGATATTCTAAACGTTTGACGTTCTAGCGTTTGATGTTCTAACAATTTTTTCATAATTTCTTGAATGAAATTTCCGTATTGTGTATTCAAGAGGTGAATTCAAGAAAGAGTTTGTTACTTACAATTTTTTCATAATTTCTTGAATGAAATTTCTGTATTGTGTATTCAAGAGGTGAATTCAAGAAAGTTTGTTACTTACAATTTTTTCATAATTTTTTGAATGAAATTTCTGTATTGTGTATCCAAGAGGTGAATTCAAGAAAGATTTTTTTATGACTATTAAAAATCAAATACTATTAATAAAATCAGGTGTATTTTAAAAGTGGATGTTCCTGTTACTTAAAACAGAAAACTCTGTATGTGCGTCTGGACGGGGTATTTGCTTGTCGGTGGAGATTTTCGAGTTAAAAAATTTAGCTCATCTCTCTCTCAGACTTTGGTAAAAGTTCTTTTAACCTATCTCATTTTCCAATATATATCCGCTATGAGCCTGTTCTCTCTTGATGCTGTAGCTATTGTCTTCTCTTAGTTCGTAATCAGTACAATAATCATTATTCCATTTTGTGTCATATACTATTTTTACTGGGGTGTCACCTAAATGTTCAATATACAATTTTTCTTTGCTATTATTAGGTTCATTGACTATATGATCAATAGTAGTAGTAATAACGTTTGTTGGCACTTTGTTTTTCATCGAATTCATCTTTGTATTCCTTAGTGATATTTTCTGCCAATGCACTTTTTATTTTTCCAGCAATTTCACTGTCTATTACCACATTATTTTTAAACAGGTAACAGCTCCTGCACGTAGACAAGATATGGCTTATGACATTAGTTGAGGAGTATACCTGTCTTCTTTTCACCATGTGTTGAATGCTAATACCCGAAAGCCGGCGATTGGGTTTAACACTGGGTAACATGTTACCACAAGCAATAGCAATAAGATCTCCCTCTTCATAAACTATTATTTTTATGCTGGCATTCTCTTTCAGTGCAATCATCTCAGGAGATCTCAATCTCGCATATTCACCATCATAAGAGTTGAATTTTTTGGTATTCCAAAGAAATTTAATTCCTCACTGTCATGACAATGCACGCATACATTTCCAATAGTGCTACCACTAGTGATTGTTTCATAGTTCAAATACTTCTCCCTGTCAGCATTCAATGCTACAATAAAATTATCATGTGAACACACTTTTTTAAAATGCTCCATCTTTACTTTTTTAAAGATGCGACTTATGTGTTTACCCTTCCACTGTACAATGATTAATGACCTATAAACAGGCAATAAACTAGGTAGTGTCGATAATGTGCCATAGATTACCACTGGGAATGCCGCATCGTATCTACGAGCAAGCCTAAATTACGATTGGTACAGCCGCAAGCATATTTCATGTCATTTTAAGATTCAGAAAAAAAATGATTTTTCGGTATTGTGTATCCAAGTGGTGAATTCAAGAAAGTTTGTTACTTACAATTTTTTTCATAATTTCATGAATGACATTTCCGTGTTGTGCATATATGAGGTGAATACAAGAGAGAGTTTGTTACTTACTTACAATTTTTTCATAATTTCTCGAATGAAATGTCTGTATTGTGTGTTCAAGAGGCAAAGTCAAGAAAGAGTTTGTTACTTACTTATAATTTTTCATAATTTCTCGAATGATATTTCTGTAATGTGTATCCAAGAGGTGAATTCAAGAAAGGGTTAGTTACTTACAATTTTTTCATAGTTTCTTGAATGAAATTTCTGTATTGTGTATCAAAGAGGTGAATTCAAGAAATAGTTTGTTACTTACTTACAATTTTTTCCTAATTTCTCGAATGAAATGTCTGTATTGTGTATCCATGAGGTGAATTCAAGAAAGACTTGGTTACTTACTTACAATTTTCTTATAATTTCTTGAAAGAAATTTCTGTATTGTATATCCAAGAGGCAATTTCAGGAAAGAGTTTGTTAGTTACTTACAATTGTTTTCATAATTTCTTGAATGAAATTTTGGTACGGTGTATTCAAGTGGTGAATACAACAAAGGGCTTATTGCTTAGTTACGATTCTCTCATAATTTCCTGGATGAAACTTCCGTGTCGTGTTTCGAAGGGGTAATTTCAAAAAAGAGTTTGTTATTGGTCTTCAATTTTTTTCATAATTTCTTGAATAAAAAAAACTATTTTAAAGAATAAAGACGGGTTAAGCTTAAAGATAGTTTTTGCTTAAACATATTTAAAAAGATTTCGTGAAAAAAAACACATTTACATAAAAATAATACTTAAAGTTCACTGTTAAACACCCACAAACGAGGATCCCATGATATAGAATACTTTTTACAGTGTCTTATGCACTTATCACGATCAGGTATGTCCCTAGGTAACCACTGAGCGAACAACCTAACCTCCTCTTCCAGGAAGGGGATAAGCCCCTTCAAATTTAGGACACTTAAATTCTTCTAAATTCAACAGTAGAATCCTAGGGTCACAGTTTCAAATTAAAATTTTATCTGTAGGCACATTACCCTTTACATATAGTGCTTCAACCCCGAAAAAGCTGCAAATTTCACTGAATTCTTCCTGAACATTTCTCAGTTCTTGACCACTTTTATTATGTGGTATAATCACTCTATCGTAAAATCCCAGTCTATTCATACGGCGTAATGTAGTACTCCATAAGCTTTTATCATACTCAAACATATTACAGTTGAGTACCCAATGATAACAGTCAATTTCTTCGAGTTCCATAGACAATAATGAAAATGCAGATTCAAATATAACGCCACAAGATAATTTTTTCAAACCAAGAAATTCTGTGTCATATAGTCCTATCATTCTGGAAGCTATTAATGTAATATGTGAGTAGAGAAGTACTTCATCAAACTTTTATATCTTTGCTCAAGATTAGAAAGACGTATGACTAGCAGGAAGAGTCCTAAAACCATCTGAATTCATTGTGTGGAGGAGTCGTAAAACCCATAGAATTCAGTGTGGGAAGGAGTCATTAAATTCTCGGTGTCTATTGCATGCAAATCAAACATACAAATTGTTACGTAACTTAGCTTGTAAAACATTACATGTTTGTTAATATTATACATCTTCAACTTTTTAATAAATATTCTAAGCGTTTGTGGTGTTACCGTAAAAATAATGGAAATATAACAAAGTAATGTATAGTATATTTTTAATGAAGTAGAGACATTTTGAATATTAATATAAAAATATGTTTCATACATCATTATAAAGTCTCTACATTGTTGGACGACTTTAAACATTCTTAATCTACGTCATAACATAATTCATCGAGTTCTTTCTTGATAGTTCTCTTTTTAGATATACCCATTTTGTTTTTGTCTCTTCTTTTTATCTTTCTTTTCTGCTATATCAAAACTCCTTTTGTGAGAGCTCCCTTGTTCTCCTGATCTTCCTTGTAATGGAGAGGATGTCCAATGTCTGTATTTTGTCTTGGTCACCTTTTTCCACTACAGTAACTGATGAGCTTGTTCTTTTTCTCATTATTCCCTCAGAGATTGTTTTTCCCATATTTTATGGGCTCTCCACTATTATTGCATTTCCCACGATATTAAAATTGTCCCCATTACTCTTATGTCCATTACCGATGTCAATATAGTGGTCATTACAAATAGGACAATCACAATACAAATATATTTCGAATTCAACATTTTGATCCATGTTATAATCTGCAATGTTTTTGTTTCATGTAATTTCAGTTCTCAATTGGTACAGTCGTGTTGTGTCTATAATCGGCCATAGAGTACCACAGGGAAAACCGCGTCGTGTCTATGAGGAAGCATAGCGTATGATTGGTACTGCCGCAATCATATTTCATGTCATTTTGAGAATAAAATTATTATAAGTTTGCGAATAAAATTATAACCGAATTAAAGAATCTAAAACAAAGGTTAATAAACTAAGGTTAGTAAATAGAAAAGTCATAATGAGGAAACATTTTAGGCCATGGGGGACTTTTAAAAGACATCATTCTGAATTATATATTTCATAGTGTTAAGCAAAAAAGTGTCAGAATTTAATGTTCAAAGCATTCGCTTGTCTAAGTCCCGAAAGACCAGGTCTGATATGACGTTCTGATAACTTTTTTCTTACATATTTATGACTCTTAATGGAGCCTCTATATTGAAAATTGGGGAGTGTCCTCAAAAAAATTTGGAGGGAGGGGATCCCTTGGTGGCTGGGGAGAGGTGTCACTTGGAGGTTGAGATCCTTGATGGTAAGGGTCATTGGTGCTTACGATCCTTGATAGTTCATACCCATAATCGTCTAACTAGTTGATTTACGAAAAATTAAGCAAGAAAAACGGGTTTTAATTTTTATAAAGCAGTGAATACAATAAAATAAACACTTAATTAAACAAAAATACTCCGATTATTTCGGCCCCACGTCCGGGAGCCTTTCTCAACGGAAAAAAAAGAAAAGAGAAAAATGAAACAAAAAATGTTCTTTTTAAAAACCTTAACTTACATCAAAATAAACAAAAAAACACACAAAAAAACAACAAAAGAAAAAATATAAATAAATAGGAAACAAAACTCACATATTAAATAAACACTTCCATTCACTGGCGTATAAACAAAATCGAATGTCTATATTGATTCAAACACGCCTCCTCACAGCATATAAATGGAAATCTATCAGAAAATGAAGAATATATTTATACTTAAACCAAAACAATAAAGGTCAGCTAACCCCCGGCCCAGAACCCCTAACTAAATCTCACAAGTTCATAAACCAATGTTTGAATTCTAAATTGAATGGATGCGTTTGCTTGCAAGCTTAGCTGCAGCTCATTTACTTTTCCCAGCATTTAACCCATTCTGACCTTGGTTCGCAAGGTCATCTTTCGTTTCAGAACTAGTATTAAAATCAGTAATGGTTGAATATCTTACCAGCTTTTTAATTAAACTATAATAAATTGAATTGATCCTAAATTCCCCTTCATCTCTATTGATACTAATACCCCCATATATTATCTTTTTATTTCTATAATTTCCCTGAAGCTCTGTAAAAGTCCTACAAACGTATCTACTATTTTTGTTTGATCAAATAAAATACTGTGATGAGGAAAATTATAAACATGTTCTGCAACAGCTGACTAAAACGTTTCCGGTGTTTTATTATGTTTTAGAGAGCAATCTATGGCATTTTTGTGTTGCTGTAGCCTATTTTCTAAAATCTGTTGGGTTCTTCCCACATAAAATTTACCACGTTTTAAAAAGAACATATTTTGTTTCATTTTTTTTCTTTTCTTTTTTTTCCGTTGAGAAAGGCTCCCGGACGTGGGGCCGAAATATTCGGAGTATTTTTGTTTAATTAAGTGTATATTTTATTGTATTCACAGCTTTATAAAAATTAAAACCCGTTTTTCTTGCTTAATTTTTCGTAAATGGAGAAGCAGTGTGGTCTAAGAAATTAACTAGTTGATTTCTAAGGATTTCTAAGGATTGTTCTGAATTTCTTTATTAAAATTGTTTTTTTGGAATCTACATCTTTATTATTATCAACTTTTTAGTATACTAGAATGCTAAAGCATATTTTATATTGACAACACTGGTTAAATGGTACTTGCGTATTATACAGAACACAGTCGAGAAGTAAAGCTAGGTCAAGTCACAAGGTCTCACTCTGTTTCCTTTCTTATATTAGTTGTGTCACACCCGGCAGTAATCTAACTCCCTGATTGGTCTAGAAAGAGGCGTGTAATTTTGTACTGGCAGTATTCAATGAGCTTGTGGCTGTGATGTCATTCCCGGTTGGAAGTCGACCCCCCCCCCTCCTCTACTAATGCCTTCTATACCATTTAAGATCAAAAACCTGGACTCGATAAATCGGTGGAAGAAGAAAAAGTTTTTGTCCCACCATCTGAACAATCAAAAGAAACAAAAGTTCGGCAATATGTCATTCATAATGAGAAAAGACAAGCCGCTGCAAGAGGTAAAGGTCCAATAAAAAAATGTAATTTTACAAAGGCACCACTTCTAATTTAAGGTCCATTTGGACGTCATGACATCAAGAAAAGACTCAAATGGTCTGAGTTTAGAAGACAAGCGACGGTGAGAATATATATATAGAAGCCTGCCGCGTGCCCCATACCTTTGTAAAAAAAAAAAAAAAGGTTCCGCGATACGTATTTCATAATGACGAAATATAAGCCAAGGTGCAACCAACTAAACAAATTGAAAATGATAGTGAAAATCATTGGGTTTTGGATTTTGACATGGATAAGGTCATCAACACCTACTAATCAAAAATATGGACTGGATAAATCGTTGGAAGAAAATTAGTTTTTGTCACACCACCTAAACAATTAAAAGAAATCAAAAGATTCGGTGATACATCTTTCATAATGACAAAAGAAAAGACAAGGCAAAAGAAGAAGTTTCTGTCCCCCCACCTGACTAATTAAAAGAAACAAAGATGGTCGTCAATGCCTTCCATACTTTTGAAAATCAAAAACCTGGTCAAGATAAATTGTTGGAAGAAAAAGAAGTTTTTGTCCCACCACTTGAACAATTGAAAGAAACAAAGGCTCGGAGATATGTCTTTCATAATGACAAAAGACAAGCCGAGGCAAAAGTTAAAGGATCAATAAAAAAATGTAATATATATTACCATGTTTTTATTTTTTCTTGAAAACGGCTCCATATTTTTTTTTGGGGGGGGGGGAATTGGTATACGGGACATTCTGGCCTAAAAAAACGACCTGGACAGGCCAGAAGTTTGAGAAAATTCGTTAAGGGCCTTAATTTTTGAAAAAAAGATTGATGTCAGTGACGTCATTTTTGTAAAAGCCAAGACAAATAGTCCAAGTGAGTGAGAGACAAATCTGGCATAAGCCCCCTTTAGGATGGTATAAAAATTAAGTCATTTCACTTGTTGATAGATAAGCAATTCACATTAAATTGCTTAAAGAGCAAAAAACTGTCAATTGCAAAAATATTTTTAATAATAATAATAATAGCGATTTCTTTACCCACCATCTACAAAAGATTATAGTGGAGCAAGGAAAAATAAAAGGAAAAAACTAAATACACCAATAAAAAAGAAACACTTTAGTTATTATTGGAGAAAAAACGTCATCTATTCAGTATCACTTTTATTACAGAGTTCTCAGAGATTCTTGACCATCCTTTAACTGAATTCTTAATTCCAAATTTTTCAAGACGGGAATTTCGGTGCCGCTTATGAATAAACAACAGAAACTTTGCGTATCTAAAATAGCACTTATTAATTTTACCTATGTCACTCTTGGCAAGTAGAAGAGCTGCACCGGCGAGGTAAATAATGTGAGGTTGGCACACTAAATGATAAGTAAAAGCAAGTGATTTCCTGGAGTATCGTCCCCGATTTGGAACAACAATTCCATAAGCACGTTTAATGGCGGTGGTTGTGTGCTTCACAATGGGTTTCCTGGTTTTGAGGGGCGATTCAGAAATCATTAACCCGAGGTATTTCAACTCTGGCACAGCACGGACAGAATTATTTACAAGGGAAACACTATCTTTCTTAGCTGTGTTAAAAGCTAGAAACTCGCACTTTTCAATGTTAATAAAAAATCCGATTGACTGAAATCCGTTTTGCAGTCTATTTAAGTTATCTTGTAAGTTTGTCTTCGATCTGTTGAGAAGAAGAACATCATTGGCGTAAGCTATATGAGATAAGTCTGTACCGTGAAGTAGAAGAGATGAAGAGATATGGTTCGGAATCTTACAAATTGCATGTTTGAAAATGGCAGGACTAAGAACACTGCCTTGCCTCACGCCTCTTTGACTTTAATTGGTTCTGAAACTGTGTCTCTCCATCTGGCAGATACTGTCGAATTTGCGTACCAAAATTTTATAATTTTGACGATACTCACACTTACGCCGCTGTGCAATAGAGCGTCAAGAGATTGCATGTGATTAATACTATCGAACGCTTTCGATAAATCGACGGTGCACACATAAAGAGCTGACTTTTTACTGTCCGAATCTATTAGCACCTTTGCTAGTAATCTATGTGCTTCTGGGCAACCAACACCTTTTTGGAATCCAAGCTCGTTATCTCCAAAACGTCCATTGTCTAGCTCGGGAAAAATAGCATATTCAAATATTTTACTCAAAAAGCATAGATTTAAATATTTCAATGCATATGCAAATATATTTTTAACAAGGGATTACAACAGTTCCAAAACCTTAAAAAAGAAAAGTTTGAAGCTTAGTAGACAATCAGTGTTAGAAATCGAACTTGCTTCAATAATCAAATGTCTTTGAAAAAACTGCAGTTTGAAAAGACATTAAATTGCTTAAACAGCAAAAAACTGGCAATTGCAAAAATATTTTTATATATTTTAACAAGGGATACCAAATATTCAAAAACATTAAAAATGAAAACCAAAAGTTTGAAGCTTAGTAGACAATCAGTGTTAGAAATCGAACTTGCTTCAATAATCAAATGTCTTTGAAAATACTACAGTATGAAGACATTAAATTGCTTAAACAGCAAAAAACTGGCAATTGCAAAAATATTTTTATATATTTTAACAAGGGATACCAACAATTCAAAAACATTAAAAATGAAAACCAAAAGTTTGAAGCTTAGTAGACAATCAGTGTTAGAAATCGGACTTTCTTCAATAATCAAATATCATAGGCAGCACAATAGCTCTGCCTATGTTGGCACAATGTATTTTTTTTTTCATACCCGGGCACTTCGTATCGAAGGAGTTGTCGTAGAAACTTCGAAAAGGACTAATTCGATTGGAAATTGGAGTGGCTAATGCCCTTTTTAATCTTCAAAAATGATTGGAGGGCAACTATCCCCCCCCCCTCGCCCCACGCCCATCATTTCCCCAAACACATCCAATCAAAATTTTGGGATAGCCATTTTGTTAAGCGTAGTTGATTTCCAAATAGAAAATATGTTTTTGAAGATGACACTCCCCCACAACCCTCGGGGCAAGGGTTTTAGGTTATGCCCTGAGGGCATATAAGAACAATGTTGGCACAATGTAATATTTATTATTTCTTTCCTTTAGAGCAGAGCACTTCGTATCAAAGAAGTTGTCGTAGAAACTTCGAAAAGGACACATTAAATTGGAAATTGGAGTGGCTTCTGCCCTTTTTAATAGTCAAAAGTGATTGGAAGGTAACTAACACCCCTTCCACGTCCACCATTTCCCGAACCACATCTAATCAAAATTTTGAGATAGCCATTTTGTTCAGCATAGTTGATTTCCAGATAGAAATTATCCTTTTAAGGAGGACACTCCCCCACAAACCTTCAGGGCAAGGGTTGTAGTTATGCCCTGGGGGCATATAAGGTTTTTATAGAAAGCGTTGTCATAGAAACTTCAAAATGTACTCTTTCAATTGAAAAATCAAAGAGCTAGTACCATTTTCAATAGCCGAAAGTTATTGGAGGGAAGCTAACCCCCTCTCTCGCCAACCATATCCCCTAATACATCTACTAAAAATTTTGAGATAGCTATTTTATTCAACATAGTTTTAAGTTCTGTAAATTAGGTCTTTGAGGATGACAACCCCCTCACAGCCCTCAGGGCAAGGATTGTTAGTCATGCCCTGGGGGCATATAAGGTTTTTATAGAAAGTGTTGTTGTAGAAACTTCAAAAAAGGCTCATTCGATTAAAAATTGAAATGGCTAGTGCCCTTTTCAATAGTCGAAAGTAATTGGAAGGCAACAAACACCCCTTCCACGCCCACCATTTCCCCAAACACATCCAATCCAAGGATGGGAAACATAATTATTTGGTTTGTTTGTACTAGTTGTATTAATATATATTAAATAGACAAAAAAAACAAAAAAAAACACATCCAATCAAAATTTTGAGACATCCATTCTTTTTCAGGCAGCTTAAAATTCTGGAAATTATACCTTTGAGCTGGACACTCCCACCACAGTCTTCGGGGCAAAGATTATAAGTTATGCCCTGGGGGCATATAAGTTTTTTACCCAAATCTTTGTCATAGAAACTTGAAAAAGGGTTCATTTGATTGGAAATTCGAAGGTCTAGTGCCCTTTTTAATAGTCGAAAGTGATTTGAGGGCAACTAACCCCCCTCTCTCGCCTACCTTTTCCCCAAACACATCTAATCAAAATATTTGGATAGCCATTTTGTTCAGCGTTGTTGATTTCCAGATATAAATTATGTTTTTGAGGAGGACACTCCCATACAGACCTCAGGGCAAGGTTTGTAAGTTATACCAAAATTTGCACTTTACTGAAAAAAATACACATGAATGTGCATTGTCAGTTTAATAAACATATACTGATATTTAGTAATCAAAATGTTAATATTATTTGATTTATTAAAGTTTTGAAAGTAAAAACATTTATATTTTTTCAGTAAAGTGCAGATTTTGTTCTGACCTTGAGAAGGCATATGGGTTTTGAGCCCAACTTATGTTAGTTTCTGCTCATTTTGAGTTTGACTCGGTTATTTATTGTAATTTCAGTTCATTTTGGGTTTCATTTATTTATTGATGCTGATTTGTTGTACCAGTAGTGATTTAACTATGGCATTGTTATTTAACCTTTGAAATGTTTTAAATAAAATGGCCATCTTCAAATTTACATTGGATGTATTTTTGGGGGAAAAGAGGGTGCCAATCACTTTTAGCTCTGAAAAAGTGCACTGGAACTTTTGATTTCCAATCAAATGAGCCCCCCCCCCCAAGTTCATACAAACATCTTTTCCATAAAAACCTTATGTGTTAACAATGAGCAACTAGTTTAGCTTACAGACCTTGCCCCAGGAGCTGCTGGTTTGGTTGTTAACCCCAGAGGCATGGTTATTTGACCTATAGATTATTTTGAATGAAATATTTTTTTTAATTTTGATTGGATGCATTTGGGGGGAAAACCTTTGTTAAGAGGGAGAGGCTGATTGTCCTCTGATTACCTTTGATTGTTCAAAATTTAACTTTCAATTTCCAATTGAATGAGCCACCTTCAAAGTTTTTAAAACCAACCCTTCTATAAAAACCTTAAATTTTAACAATGGGAAACTTGCAATAACATTCAGATTGCTGATACAGGTGCATCAGCAATTTTTTTTGGAACGGCTTAGCATAACAAGATGACACTTATGGGGCATGTTTCTGCTACTACTGCTATTAATACTGATCATATTGGGTTTGAATTATTATATGAATTTATTTATGCTAGTCTTCGGTTTAATATGGCTCTTTACTTTTCATTGAAAAGTTGTTTTTTGAAAGGATCTGTTTAATTAATTTAAAGAAAGCACAACATAAAGTGACTCTTTTGTTATCTAAATTCTCAAAGTTCCAATATTTTCAACACAGATATTTATTACTCAATGTTCAGGAAAGGTCTGATTCATCTAAAAAAAAATTCAAATCAAAAGTTTTCAAACCCAAAGAAAAAATAGCTTTTATGTCAGCTCCACCAATGCATGTAAATAGCCTTTTTCAAATCAAATGATAACCAGCTATGAGCATAGAAAATATCACAAAATGAAAACAACAAAAGAAGCAAAGTGGTAAAAAACATTACAGTATGTAGACAGTGGGAGCTGACATTCACCCCCCCCATGAAACACATCCCCTGGGGAAACTACCCTGCAGAAAATACCCTCCCTCCTCCTGGAAAATACCTGTGGAAAATCTCCCCCCAAAAAATACCCTTGCAGTTGGTTAGTCTCCAATCACTTTCAGCTCATAAAAAACAGACTAGAAATGCCTGTGGATTATCAAACAATTTTTACTGCAATCCTCCTCTTGTCTCTCCCTTAGAGCTAATTCTTAATTTGTCTGAAGGTTCAATGAGAGCTGAGGTGTTTTGGCATCAAAATGCACCCTTTGAGGTATCTTCCTCACTCCATAGCTACAAAACAATCAGAAAACCACTTTGCAGATGTTTCAGTTCCTTTTCAAGTTTTGTAATTTGTCTATTGCTTACAGATAGTATATGTCATTGGGAAACATATGGAAATTTTCCATGAGAAGAAAGCTTTTGAAAAAAGGGGGAGGGGATCAAGACTTACACATAAATTCCTCTTTTCTACTTTCCTTTGCACTTCTCAATTAAACTAAAAAATAACCCAACTAAAATAGGATTTTCAAATTTTGAAACTGTAATTTTTGTGAGAGGGTATTTTCCAGGGAGAGCCCTTTCTGTGGGTGGGTGGGTGTTTGGTATTTTCTGTGGGGGGAGGGGAGTAAACAGTTAGATGTAGAAAGTGACAGGGCAAAGGGAACCCCCATTAACAGACATAAAAAAGGAGAAATAAATCTGGTTTGAAGAGTTTATGATGTCCAATTTTCTTTGTTTTTATGACAACAAAATAGAGCTTTTTTTATTAATCATCTTGACAGTCATTGATATCAACACTTTAAAAAGCAAACAATTCCAACAAGGTTGAACATGTAAAAATTCTAACTCTAAGGGGGGGGGGGGGGTAAAGCATACCATAGATTAAATATGTAACCTAACCTAGGTTCCTTCTCCCTCCCCCTAAACCCCAAAAAACAACAGTTTAAATATTGTAAACACAATGAAAACTACTCTTTGCATTCCAATTCATAATAGTGGTGTCTTAATAACCAGTCTGGCAGGTATCTATCCTGGCAGTATATAAAAGAGTACATTTATTACTTAAGTACCAAATGTTGTTTCGTTAAAATTTCAATAGGGTAAAAATCAGTATCCCACTGAGCAAAATTATGTAAAACTCAAAACTTCACATCTTGTTATCAAATAAGAATTGAGAAGATTTGTACAGGCCAATGTATAGCTAAAAATCCAAGCTATACAACTATATGGTTATTATTAAAATTATTAAAGATTAGATACTTGAAATTATTAGTTTATTGACTTACCTAGAAGGACCTCATTTTGGAAATAGCAATTATACTATTTTGATGTATGGATCATTTTAGTTATTCAGTTTTACTCATATACTAACAGAAAGCTGATTGTCCTCTGATTCTAAAAATTTAACTTTTATTTCTTAATATTTAATCTATAAATCATAAATACTTATGTTTTTTATTTCAATTGCTTGTCAAAACAGAGACCACACATTGAATTTATGATGACAAATTGCTCCAACTGGGTGAAAGTAATTGGGTCTGCATTTGCATTGTGTCATACTGTAGTAAAAAAGGGGCTGTCCAAAAACCCATTGCTATTTTTCCAGAATGCCAAAGAAAAGTGGTCTTTCCCAAAAAGAGGTCTTTTACCCTAGGTATAGGCCTGTCAAGCAGATAAATTCCTAACTCTTAGAAATCAGAAGAGGGTTAACATGGAATCTTGGGAATACTATCCCAGAGTATTTTTTGGTCCTGGATTCATTAGGCTACTAAAAGTTTCATTTCCTAACCTAACCCCTTTCCAAGATAGCAAAAAGTAGCTAAACTAGAATTTTACTTACAAATTTCTAAGATTTATAAATCAGAAGAGGGTTAACATAATAATTTAACAATAGGCTAGCCTATCTTCCTGGAGAAGAGAATGTTTTGGCCCTGGATTCATTACTGAAAGTTTCATTTTCCTAATTTAACCCTTTTCCAAGATATCAAAAAGTAGCTTGTTTAGAATTTTACCATAACTTTTAGGTTTTTTTTTTTTAACAAGCATAGTATAAGTTCTAGATCTACCTGTAAGGCTCCTTTCAACCAACTGAATATCAAGGATTTTCTCTAGAAACAAAAACACAAGTAGCAACTTTGAATCTTCATCATTGAAAAAATGCCTCTTGATAGAAGAAAGAGTTTTAATTTCTACTTCAAATCCATTTTCACAAACAAAAGGAATGAGCTCATAGAGTTCCATCTCTAAAACAGGTTTTTCAAATTTAAGTTTTTGCGAATTCCAACCAGTGTTTCCAACCGTGTTTTAACTATAGTTCCAAAGAAATCCCGCCAGAATTCCTGTTTTCCGAAAAATCCTGCTCGAAAGTTGTAAAATCCTGCCAAAAACACTATTTCATACTAGTTGAAGAAGTGGTCACTCCCCTAGTTGCCATACACTTGTAAAAAAAATAACTGTAATTTATCTGAGGAAGTATTAACCATATAGGCATGAAAAACAATAGCAGAAAAATTCTGAAAGATTTTACTGAAACCAACAAAGAGAAAAATCTTAAAAAAAAAAAAAAAAAAAAAAAAAAAAAAAAAAACGAGACTATGGCCAGTGGAGAGAAAAAAAACCAACAAATGCAAAACAACGCAGATATTTCGCCTGTATCCAAACAAAGCGTCTTCAGCACGAAAGAAACACAAGAAGAACAGGATAAAAAAAAACAAGATAAAACTAAAAACCAATAAAACCACCACTAAAAAAAACAAACAAAACTGTACAATTGGCGCAAACTGATCCACGTAGGAAAAAGATGCTAATATAGAGTTACTTCAGTGAGGACAACAGATTAACGAAGGAAAAATAAAAAAAAACTGTAAATTACTTTAATTATTCAGTTGCGAAATAATCGTTTTGTTAGCTAATAATGAAGCAAATCGTTTTGGTCTAGCAGGTAAAATAGTCCCCTGGTGATTATTATAATCTTAACTCCCTTATTGACTGTTGATTCACTCTTTAGAAGGTTATCATAAATTGGGTCAATATTTGAATTACCTGTGTCCCTATTTATGGAAAGGTTAGCAAACACATGTTTTTTAATTTCTATGGCTTCCCTCGCCCATTGAGTGTAACTCTTATCATTTGATATAGCTAAGGCTTCATCAAATTTAACAAAATGATCTGGTTGAAGCCAAATATACTCTGCTAAAGCTGAAACGAAAGTTTCTGGAGGCTTGCTTAATTGTAGGTTTTTTTCTATTGAGTTTCGGTGTTCAATAAACCTTTCAACAAATTGTTGGTGAGTCCTACCAATATAGAACTTCCCACAAGAACACGGAATTTTATACACCCCACTTACTAAATTTCCTCAAGTTAAATCCTTACCAGAACTAAAAAAACTACCCATTGGCCTCAACGATTGGAAACATGTATCAATACCAAATTTACGTAAAACCCGTGAAAGTTTCTCACCCAAACCAGGTACATATGTTAATGATATGAAACTTTTTGATGCATCTAAATCTAAAGACTGAGAAACCCCAATAACCCTACTATCATGTTTAAACCGTCTATTTTCAATTATTTTGTCAATGAACTTAATTGGGTAACTATTACAAAACAAAATATCCCTCAAGTATAACAATTCCGAATCCAGAAATTCCTGGGAACAAATACTAAAGGCTCTATCCACTAGTGAAATTACAACCCCCCTTTTCACCGACATAGGGTGGCAAGAATGAAAATTTAAATACCTATCATTGTGCGTTGGTTTTCTGTAAATCGACAAAAGTAAATGAAGATCCCTTATAATTAATTAAATATCCAGAAAAGGTAATTTATTAGTGTCCTCAAACTCAACTGTAAATTTAATATAATTATCAAAACTATTTAAATGCTTACAAAATATGTCTAAGGATTACAAACCATGTTTCCAAACGCACACCACATCATCCATGAACCTACCACAGAAGCAATGTGAGATTCTAAAACTGTTTATAGCGGAGGTTTCAATGGCATCTATGAATAGATTTGCCAATAAAGGAGAAAGAGAAGCCCCCATAGGTAACCCAAAAATTTGCTTATAAAACTCCCCTCGAAAACCAAAATAAAAAGAAAATTCATTTACTAGAATAATTAGTCTCATAATGACTTCAATATCCAACCTGGCTAAAGTCACATCTTGTATTAAATCAAAGTGTTTTTCTAATTTACTTTTTAAAATGTCCTCGCACCTTTTTAAATCATAATTTGAATACATGGACACAACATCAAAACTGCAAAGAATTGAACTACCCTCCAGTGTGAAATTTTGCAATTTATTAGTAAGATCAGTCGAATTTTTTAAATATGATTTTTGTGTTCCCAAAAGTGGACGCAATGCTACCGACAGCCATTCTCCTAATTTTGAAACAGGTGACGGAAAATTTGACACAATGGGACGGAGGGGGGCTCCAGTCTTATGAATCTTAGGTAGACCATAGATCTTTGGTGCCGACCAACCCCTAGGATAATATTTGTTATAAAACTGTGGGATTTTACTGTTAATGCAGAATCAGACTAAATTTTATAATTGAATTTTTACCGTTGGATGAATTAAGTAAACAAAGACCGAGTAGCCACAATCATGGTCGTTTGGTTTTTTTTTTTAACTCCTGGGCATGCTGCCCAATGTGCACGTCTCCACGATTTCATCAGAGCCTTTAGGGGTGAAAGGTGTTCCACGTCAAAATTCAGCTGTCCAGCTGTTGCTGTGTCATGACCAAGGGTCAAATAATTAAATAGCCATCTCGCTTTTTTCACTGCAGGTAGAGAGGGGTTTTGAAGAGTCTCAAGGCAAAAACTATTAAATTAATGGCAAGCTATATTCAACTCCGTCTAATGATGTCACATCTGAGCCTCCATATTTACAATTCAAACGCAACTGGCTGATATGGCAATTTAAACTGATGAGCTTGGCTTGCAATATATACACATACTCATAAATATACATACCACTAATTTACATGCACAATATTGAAATATTGTGCAATGATATTAATAAATACAATTATTAATACATATTACAGCACTAAGTGCAGCTTAGTATCTACAATAAAACGGCTTAATACTTCGACAGATTTTTTCCTAGCCATGTGCATAGCCTAGGATACTTCTGAGCGTGAATGCAATAAAATACTTTAGGCAAGCTTTTTTCAGTGGCAATCTCTGTCTCTTATACTTTTTACAATACATTAAATTATGCCTAACATCCTCTTTTACACTGCAGACTTGACATAATGGAGAATCTACTAACTTCCATTTAAATAAAACACTCTTGGTTCGAACATGGCTTGTTCTGAGCCTGAATATACTGATAGCCAGGTGTCTGACTGGGTGGCATAGATCAGGAGGTGGGGTACCATAATCATTCAGATCAAGGATATGGTTCTGGACCTTTGACCAAAAACTTCTTTCTCCTTCTCCTTTAGCAACTTATTATAATAACAAAAGAAATCATTCACTGGATATTGACATACTAAATTCTTCACAATCATGGTCTTAACCATTCTGGCCAGTGCCTCTTAAACAAAGTTCCTGCAACATCTCACGTTGCTCTCATTTTTCCGGTTTATATTACTGACGCTTAACCAAAACAAGATTTTATATTTTCTGCAGAGAAGCAAGAATAAGACTTTTCAATTCATTGAGGGCATAATAATGAGTCACTTTATTAAATCATGCAAAAAAGTATAAGAAACCTCATTTGTTAGTACAACTACTAAAGGTGTTATGCCGGTTTCACATTTGCCAAGGAGGCTTTCCAAATTGATTCACTTAAAATTTGTAAGCCATATAAGCTCTGTTTGGAACTTGCTCATAATTCGGGCTGGCTTTATCGACTAAAACGTTTGTTTTCTTTTCTATTCCTGAAATCTTATATCGTTCCCTCGTTGAGTCTTATCTTAAATGTTGTCCTATGATTTATGCTTGGATTCTTTATCCCTTACCAAAGAAAGGTTCGAAATCTGTCGAAAACTAAAACACTATTTTTCTTATGATTCATAATTGGATCCTTTATTCATCTCCGAAAAATAAATCAATATTTATCGGAAACCCAAACACTCTTTTTCTTTCTTAATCTCAAACAACTAATAGCCATTTGGTGATAATATCATATTCTATCTCCAAAAAAATATTTCTATGACAAGGTTATTGTTGGGGTTCCCTTTTTTCTGTCCATATTCGCTCTAAAAAGCTTAACTCTTCTTGTAATTAAATCAGAAACGGCTAGATTTTCATTAAAGTACCATGTCCTCTATATTGCCCTCCAATCACATTCGACAATTAAAAAGGGCATCAGACCTTTCTATTTTCAATCGAATGAGCCTTTTTCGAAGTTCCCACGACAACTCCTTCGATACGAAGTGCCCTGGTCTAAACAACAACAACAACAACAAAAATAATGCATTATACCCACATCCCTCTTTAAAAATATCAAGCCCTACAATCACTGTTGACTTTTAAAAACGGCACTATGCCTCTCGATCTCCAATCGAATGAGTCCTTCTGGAAATGGTAACACTTCTTATAGACACCTTATATATGCAACCAGGGCATAAATTACAACTCTTACCCTAAAGTCTGTAGGGGTGGTTGTCATCCTTTAAGACCTAATTTCCAGAACATTCAACTACGTTAAACAAAATGACTATCTAAAACTTTTGATTGGATGTGTTTGGGGAAATGGTGGGTGTGAGAGGGGTGTTAGCCACTTTTCAATCCCTTTCAACAAATAACAATGACCCTATCCCTTTCAATTTCCAATCAAATGAGCCCTTTTGAAGTTTCTACTACAAAACTTTCAATAAAAATCTTATATGCCCCCAGGGCATAACTAACAATACTTGCCCAGAGTGCTGAGGGGGGGGTGTCATTCCCAAAGACCTCATTTTCAGAACTTTCTACTACTTTAAACAAAATGGCTATCTGAACATTTTGATTGGATGTGTTTGGAGGAATTGTGGGCGTGAGAGGGGGGTTAGTTACCCTCCAATCACTTTCAACTATTAGAAAGGGCACTAGCCCTCTCAATTTCCAATTGAATGAGCCCCTTTTGAAGTTTTGTGACAACTCTATCTATAAAAAACATTATATGCCCCCAGGGTAGAACTTACAACCTTTGCCCTTGGGGCTCTGGGGGGTTTATTTATCGGAAACCCAAACACTGTTTTTCTTTCTTAATCTCAAACAACTAATAGCCATTTGGTGATAATATCATATTCTATCTCCAAAAAAATATTTCTATGAAAAGGTTATTGTTGGGGTTCCCTTTTTTCTGTCCATATTCGCTCTAAAAAGCTTAAATCTTCTTCTAATTAAATCAGAAAAGGCTAGATTTCCATTAAAGTACCATGTCCTCTATATAGCAAATTAATTTAAAAAACTTTTTCCAAAAAATAAGTTTTTCAAAGAAAATTAAAGAACTCCATTAAACAAAAAATGAGCGAAAATAAAATCAAATAATCGACCAAGCGTGAAACTACCACAAATCATAATCGATGAATAGATGAAGCCCAAAACGAACAGAAATTACAATAAATAACCGAGTCAAATTCAAAACGAGCAGAAATTTACATAAGTTGGGCGCAAAACTCCTATGCTTTCCTAAGACCAAAACAAAATTTCCACTTTACTGAAAAAAATATAAATGTTTTTACTTTTATAACTTTAATAAATCAAATAATATCAACATTTTGATTACTAAATATCAGTATATTTATATTAAACTGACAATGCACATTCATTTGTATTTTTTTAGTAAAGGGCAAATTTCGTTCGATGTTGATTTGTGGTAGTTTCACACTTGGTAGATTATTTGATTTTAATTTTGCTCATTTTTTGTTTAATGGAGTTCTTTACTTTTCTTTGAAAAACTTATTTTGAGGAATAAGTTTTTTTAATTAATTTCTATTCGTTTTGTATTGACATAGTCTTTTCAGGGTAAAAGAAAATAATACTTTAAATCTTTTCGTTTCTCAAGACTTTATAGTTTGGCCTGTTATTTGTATGCTAGAGAAAAATTTTCAGCAATTTTAACATCATACATCCTTTTAAAAATCTGGACATAAATAGTACTGTTTAATTTAGTTTCATACCACCTCTAGTTGACCTGAAACGGAAAACTTGATACCATTCGCCAAAAAGTCTGTTTACTTTCTTTGATAGCTTGGATACACTTACGCTATTTTGATTTGGTTAAATTTTAAGAGCAGAAATAGCCCCGAAAGCTTGAACATAACACCCTAAATCGTTCTTGGGATACTGCTGAGATGCCTTATCAGGAATTAGCATTAACACATTGATTTAATCTTAAGGCAACATTTAGTTTTTAAAAATAATGGGCAAATGGCCAAATTAGTTGCCCTCCAATCACTTTCGACTATCAAAAAGGGCATCAGACCTTTCTATTTTCAATTGAATGAGCCTTTTTCGAAGTTCCCACGACAACTCCTTCGATACGAAGTGCCCTGGTCTAAACAACAACAACAGCAAAAAATAATACATTATACCCACATAGCTCTTTACTATAAAAATGTCAAGCCTTCCAATCACTTTTGACTATTAAAAAGGGCACTAGGCCTTTTGATTTCCAATCGAATGATCCCTTTTTGAAACGACAACGCTTTCTATAAACACCTTATATGCCCCCAGGGCATAAATTATAACCCTTACCCTAAGGTCTGTTAGGGTGGTTGTCATCCTCTAAGACCAAATTGCCGGAAATTTCAACTACGGTAAACAAAATGGCTATCTCAAAATTTTGATTGGATGTGTTTGGGGAAATGGTGGGCGTGAGAGGGGCGGTAGTCACTTTCCAATCACTTTCAACTATTAAATATGGCACAAACCATTTCAATTTCAAATAAAATGAGCCCTTTTGAAGTTTCTACTACAAAACTTTCAATAAAAATCTTATATGCCCCCAGGGCATAACTAACAATACTTGCCCAGAGTGCTGGGGGGGGGTGTTATTCCCAAAGACCTAATTTTCAGAACTATTTACTACTTTGAACAAAATGGCTATCTGAAAATTTTGATTTGATGGGTTTGGAGAAATTGTGGGCGTGAGAGGGGGGTTACTTACCCTCAAATCACTTTCGACTATTAGAAAGGGAACTCGCCCTCTCAATTTCCAATTGAATGAGCCCCTTTTGAAGTTTTACGACAACTCTATCTATAAAAAACATTATATGCCCCCAGGGCAGAACTTATAACCTTTGCCCTTGGGGGTCTGGGGGGTTTGTCATCCTTAAATACATAATTTCCAGACTTTTCAACTACGTTGAACAAAATGGCTATTTCTAAACTTTGATTGAATGCTTTTGGGGAAATGGTGTGCGTAAGAGGGGGATTAATTACTCTCCACTCACTTTCGACTATTAAAAAGGGCAATTTCAATCTCCAATCAAATGAGCCCTTTTTAAATTTCTATAAAAACCTTCTATATAAACTGTATATGCCCCCAGGACATAACTTTCAACCCTTGCACTGATGGGGTTATCAGCCTAAAAGACCTAATTCTAAGAACTTTCAACTACGCTGAACAAAATGGATATCTCAAAATTTTATTGGATGTGTTTGGGAAAATAGTGGGCGTGAGAGGGGCGTTAGTCGCTCTCCAATCACTTTCAACTATTAAAAAAGGCAATAACCCTTTCAATTTCCAATTGAATGAGCCCTTTTGAAGTTTCTACGACGACGCTTTCAATACAAACTTTATATGCCCCCAGGCATAACTTACAACCCTTGCACTGAGGGCTCTGAGGGGGTTATCTTCTAAAAGACCTAATTTCCAGAACATTCAACTACGTTGAACAAATCGGATATCTCAAAATTTGATTGGATGTGTTTGGGAAAATGGTGGACGCGAGAGGGGGGTTAGTCGCTATCCAATCACTTTCAACTATTCAAAACGGCACTAGCCCTTTCAATTTCGAATAGAGTGACCTCTTTTGAAGTTTCTACGACAACGCTTTCGATAAAAACTTTATATGCCCCCAAGGGGATAACTTACGACCCTATCTCTGAGGGCTGTGGGGGGAGGGGTTGTCATCCTTAAAGACCCAACGTCCGAAACTTTCAACTACGTTGAATAAAATGGCTATCTAAAAATTTTGATTAGATGCGTTTGGGGAAGAGGTGGGCGTGAGAGGGGGGTTAGTTGCCCTCAAATCACTTTCGATTATTAAAAAGGGTATTAGACCTTTGAATTTCAAATCGAATGAGCCCTTTTTAAAGTTGTGCCAACATCGTTCTTTACTTAGGCAGCGCGAACGCGCTGCCTATGATTTATACAACAACTTTATGAATAAACCTTATATGCTCCCAGGGCATAACTTACAACCCTTGCACTAAGGGCTCTGAGGGGGTTATCATCCTAAAAGACCTAATTTCCAGAATTTTCAACTACGTTGAACAAAATTGATATCTCAAAATTTTGATTGGATGTGTTTGGGAGAATGGTGGGCGTGAGAGGGGTGTTAGTCACTATCCAATCACTTTCAACTATTAAAAAAGGCACTAACTCTTTCAATTTCTAATTGAATGAGCCCTTCTAAAGTTTCTATTACGATTACGATTACGTAATCGTAAAGTTTCTATTAAAACTTTCGATTACGTTGAATAAAATGGGCGTGAGAGGGGGGTTAGTTGCCCTCAAATCACTTTCGACTATTAAAAAGGGTAGCCACTATACTTAGGGGTGTTAGCCGCTATCCAATCACTTTCAACTATTAAAAAAGGCACTAGCCCTTTGAATTTCCAATTGAATGAGCCCTTTTGAAGTTTCTACGACAACGCTTTCAATAAAAACTTTATATGCCCCTAGGGCAAAACTTACAACCCTTGCACTGAGGGCTGTGGGGGGAGGGGTTATCATCCTAAAAGACCTAATTTCCAAAACTTTCAACTGCGTTGAACAAAGTAGATATCTCAAAATTTTGATTGCATGTGTTTGGGAAAATGGTGGGCGTGAGAGGGAGGTTAGTCGCTATCCAATCACTTTCAACTATTAAAAACAGCACAAGCCGTTTCAATTTCAAATTGAATGAGCCCTTTTGAAGTTTCTACGACAACGCTTTCAATAAAAACTTCATATAGCCCCTGGACATAACTTACAACCCTTGCCTTGAGGACTGTGGGGGGAGGGGTTGTCATCCTTAAAGACCTAATTTCCAAAACTTTCAACTATGTTGAATAAAATTGCTATCTAAAAATTTTGATTGGATGTGTTGTTGAAGGAAAGGTGGGCGTGAGAGGAGGATTAGTTGCCCTCAAATGACTTTCGACCATTAAAAGGGTACTAGCCCTTTGAATTTCAAATCGAATGAGCCCTTTTTCAAGTTTCTACGAAAAAGATTTCAATAAAAACCTTATTTACCCCCGAAAGCATAAGTTATAACCCTTTCCCTGAAGACTGTGGGGGGAGTGTCCTGCTCAAAGGTATAATTTCCTGAACTTTGAACGTCGTGGGGCAAATTGGCAATCTCAAAACTTTTATTGGATGTGTTTGGGGAAATGGTGGTCGTGGAAGGGTGTTAGTTGCCCTCAATAATTTTTGACTATTATCAAGGGAACTAGCCCTTTAAATCTCCAATTAAATAAGCCCTTTTGAAGTTTCTACGACAACGCGATCTATAAAAACCTTATATGCCCCCAGGGCATAACTTATAACTCTTGCCCCGAGGGTTGTGAGGGAGTGTCCTCCTCAAAAACATATTTTCTATCTGGATATCAACTACACTGAACAAAATGGCCATCTCAAAATTTTGATTGGATAATCACTTTCGACTATTAAAAAGGGCACTAGCCCTTTGAATTTCCAATCGAATGAGCCTTTTTTGAAGTTTCTACGACAATACATTCTATTAAACTTTACATGCCCCCAGGGTATAACTTACAACCCTTGCCCTGAAGGTTGTGGGGGAGTGTCCTCCTCAAAAACATCCAGAAGCCACTCCAATTTCCAACTGAATGAGCCCTTTTCGATTTTTTCATAACAACTTCTTCGATACGAAGTGCCCTGCTCTAAAGGAAAAAAAAAATAATACATGGATCCAACGTCGTTATTGTATGCCCTCAGGGCATAACTTAAAACCCTTGCCTCGAGGGTTGTGGGGGAGTGTGCTCCTCAAATATTTTCTATCTGGAAATCAACTACACTGAACAAAATGGCTATCTTAAAATTTTGATTGGATGTGTTTGGGGGAATGTTGGGCGTGGGGTGGGGGGAGAGGGCTAGTTGCTCTCAGTGTTGCCAGGTTGGGCTATTTCCCGCCAATTGGGCTATAAAATTTTCAGCTTCGCGGGACAAGTTACTAAAACCCCGCGAGGCGGGTTTTTGGGCTATAATGTTTTAAATCTCGTTACTTTTGGGCTAGAAATTGAATTTGCTTGAAACCCAAAAAAAATCATGTTTGAAAATTTTACCTATTTGGTCATTTACCTTCTTTGTAGATTTGAACCACAACATAAATATGTCTTGACTGTGGTTATCCCACAACATAATGTGTCTTGACTGTGGTTATCCCACAACATAATATGTCTTGACTTTTGCTATCCCCTTCTAATTAGTTGGTACCCCACCTCATATCTTCATCAACATTCTTTGAAAATAAAAGTATGCAGAACATCTGCTCTGCCGTCCCAATAAACATAATATATACGCATAATACTCTGACACCTTTTTTCTGAACATCTGCTTCCGGCTTCTGAATGCTAGACGTAAGAAATCAGAGTGAAAAGTTATCGAAAAATGTAATGAAAGTTCGCATTCTGAATGTTTCGGAATCACAACGAAATTAGCCAAGCAGACAGGGTGAATTTTGTTAGTTTGACAGGGTGAATTTTGTTAGTTTGAGATACCTAATCATGGAGAGGAGTTTCTTAGAGTCAGACAGAAACTAGGAAAAGGTAATTTTGCTTATATTTAGCTGCACACAAAACTGTGCAAAGGTCTGTTGGTGTCCTAGGAAAATAAAAAATGTTTAAAGGTAATAACAAACGAGAATGAAGTACAAGTATATACAGTCAGAATACTTCCGTCAGCAACACTTACAATGAGTCAAAAACAAAAGTAAGAAGCAAAGAAACATATGGTTCGAAGATAAACTGCAGGAAGAATTAAAACTACTCAAAAACAAAAGGAAAAATCAAAGAAATATGCGGCTGAAAGATATGCCACAGCTAGAATAAGAGAGTATGCGGTTCAAGAATAAGCGGCAATGAGAATTATCTGCAAATGTGAGATAGTGAGCATCAGAACGTGTAAAGAATGGTGTAAACATTAGTAATTTCATATATGGAATAATTTATGTTCCTTTTAAGTTATAATGTCGCTCCTTACTTTCAGTTAAAAAAAAACTTTTTTTTATTTAATTTCTGAATGTTTTTGAATTAATGCAGCTTTGATTTTGGGTCACCGTACATGAATAATAAAAAAAAATGCATATTAATTTTACTTTTTTTGGCTAAATGGCTTTCTCGAAATTTTGTTCCGACGTAACTTATGAATTAACTTAGATAATGAACTTCTATATTCGTATGTTTTTATTACGTATATTAGGTAGTTCGCCCCCTCGTCAGTACCTCGCTCTTTATTCTAAAGTTCGAATTTTATTCGAATCACTAACTCTGAATCACAAAGTCCGTTTAATTAGAATAGATAACTCTTTTCAAAGTACTAAAAAAACTTTGGCGTAAAGAGTGAGGTATTGACTATGGGGCGAACTCCCTTATATTTGTAATAATTTCTGTTCGTTTTAAGTTTTAATGTTGCTCCTTACTTTCAGCTGAAAAAACTTGTTTTTTTATTTAATTTCTGATCGTTTTTGAAATAATGCTGGGAAATCTGGCGCCCCCTTCATAGAAATGTCCCTTCCCCCAAGGAAACATCCTCCATGGAAAGATCCTCCCCCGTAGCGCCCTTCTCTGACACTCCCCCTCCTGAGAACGTCTGTATAGTTCCCAATAACCAATACTCTACGTAAGCAATGGGCAATGTTCATAGCTGCAGCCCCTCCCTTGGAAATTCCACTTTTTTGCAGATAGAAGCTTGAAACTTCTATAGTAGGGTTCTCTGATACGCTGAATCTGACGGTGTGATTTTTATTAAGGTTCTATGACTTTTAGGGGTTATTTCTCCCTTTTCTCGAAAATACTGAAAATTTTCTCAGGCGCGTACCTTTTGATGGGTAGGACTAGACTTGATAAAACTTATATATTTGAAATTAGCATGAAAATCTAAACCTTTTAATGTACCTATTGGTATCAAAATTCCGTTTTTTAGAGTTTCGGTTACTATTGAGCCGGGTCACTCCTTACTTACAGTTCATTACCACGATCTGTTTGATCGTGGTATACATGCAATAAACCGAGCGTGTAAAGAACAATTTGTCTAATTAGTTTTATATATTTTTTTTTTCAATGAAGCACTTGTCAATTTTACGACGGCATACGTGGAGGGGTTGTTATTTTTTTTTGTTCATAGACCTCTTTTTTGCTTTTGGCCTATACTTATGTGTAAGTTATCTGATACACCGATTGTATTTCTTCCGCGTTTTACCCATAACAGCGTTATAATAGGGTTATAATAGCGTTCGCTATTTCTGGGCTACTGATTGCTCCTGCTTGGGCTATACGTTATGCTAAAAACCTGGCAACACTGGTTGCCCTCCAATCACTTTCTACTATTAAATAGGGTACTAGCCAATCACATTTCCAATCGAATGAGCCCTTTCCGAAGTTTCTACGACAACTCCTTCGATACGAAGTCCGGGTATGGAGAAAAAAAAATAATACATTTAACCAACATCGTTCCTTACTTAGGCAGCGCAATCCAATCTGCCTGAAATAATTCCGATTTTTCGTGGATGCAAAATGTATTTTGGACGTTATTCCTTGTCGGGATGTAAGGACTTAATATTGGTTTGATTTATTCTGAAGCTGGGATGGCTTCTACTGTTTTCTTTTGGCATTTAGTGCTTGCTTTGTTGATTCGCCTTGCCTTGTCTGAACAAATTCGTTTTACTTTGTGTTTCTGTTTAGTTATGTGTTTATTAAATTAAATACATCGAGCTCTGCTCTCCGTTCGCCAGAACTGAAACTTAATTGCAACTATTTATGTTAATAAAACTCAACTTACTTTAGAAACAAAACGATTCAGTCAAACCTCCCCCCTCCTTTAATGTATTTTGAAGGGTTGGGCCTGGTTGGAATAGGGAGCCACCCTGCCTACGTGCCTAGATCTAAGAATTTACAAAGTAGCTTTTATTCTTTATTATACCTGTGTTACTCTTGACATATATAAAATAAAAATCAAAAAAGAATTAGCATGAACTAAATGTCTTTCTAAAATCTGGTAAGAAAAACCAAACAGCGGAGAGAAACAGCAGACCATCAAAAATCAAACCCTGTTAACTGTAACTTCTTGCAACAATGAATTTTGAATCCTGGTTAAAAAATATAAAGAGGTCGATAAATATTTATGCACCTCCTAAATCAAAATCGGTAGATCTGTTTAAGTACTTGGAATACATGTAAGATTTTGTTGCTTTTTATTTAATTTGTCCAAGGCTATAAAAAACTAAGCTAAACCCGAAAATCTTTGATGACAATTTTTTCCATCACTCACAATTTATTGTCCTTGTTTTCCATATATTATTTAAAACATAAATTTCAATATAAACATCTATGCCAAATTCGATACGGTCATGATATTTCTATTTCGTACTTTTACAGCTTCTACGCAATAGCTTTTACGGTCTTTTATTTGAGTTGCTGCTGTTTCAAACCGTGAGAGCAACTTATAAAAGGTTGTATTAGCAAATCCTTTCTAAACAGTTGTATTTTGAAAAATCAAATGCAATGCTGACAAAACGAGCAAATTAAAAACAAATTACGAACAGTTTTGGACTGTGGAAAAAGTCTGACTTATTTTTCAGATTCCTCCTAAAAGATTGAATTACAGGCAGAATAAAACTTTCTTGTACCAAAAAATTTTTTGCATACACAGACATTGTGCAGCCCACCTTTGCAGTTCTGGTATCTCTCTGCAGTTCTGCTATCTCTCTGCAGTCCTGGTTGCCAGCATTGTGTCCTTTTGTACTCTTTATTATTGGTATATCTTTACTGTATATATACTATGGATTTATTTTGTAAAAAATTTGCTCTTCTCAATCAGAATATCCTACTCTCCCCTCCCCAGCTGATCTGAGGATAATTTTTCGGCTTTGCCAGGTGCTATAAAATCATTTATGGATACACCGTCATTCAACTAAACTTTTGGTTTAAAGAGGGACAGTGTAAACAAAATCTGATTATTTGAACTGGGTAAGTGAAAACTTACACAGCCATATGAATCTTAAAAATTAGGAAGTGACAGAAACCTAATTTTTAATGAAAAATGCCTCTATATGCAGTATTTGGTCGCAGCGGGCGCCAAATTAAAAATCAGAAACGTGGTCGAAAAATGAGCAAAAAGATAAGCTATAAACATATGACACCAAATAGCTAAAGAGGGTGTAGCTTTCTCTTTAAGGTGTAGTTGTCTTTGGGAGTCCATAAGTTATTAATGCATGAGTTTTTAGGGACTAAAAGCGAAGTATTTTTATTTATTTTCATGGTTCAACGTGGTAACACAGACGAAAATGTGGTAATGCCCAACAAACTTCATAATTTTGAAACGATCAGCAGAAAAACATTACGAAATCGCGGTTTTCACATATGAATAGACCAAGATGAATCCAGGGGGGGATGATTTTATTTTAACGTCCTTGGTACTTCATTATGAATAAAAAAAATCAGTCACATTTTTAATTCTTCTTTTATAATAACAGTTTTACATTATTCTGCTTATAGATTTGTTTTTCTTTTCTCAAATCGAAACAATCCACTTCTGCCATAAAATTGTAATTATTATAGGACTCATATTCATTACCAACACCCACTAAAGGGTTAAATGGAGTTTTCAGCAAATATACAAATCACATAGCTATCTGGTTGGGGAGGAGACACTTTATAAACCATCGTAAAATATCCGAGAAATAAAAATAGCAGTAAAACGTGGATTTTTATTTATTCCAGCGATAAGGTATTATAACTTAGTACTGGTCTAAACAATATAAATTGTTGAAGTGAATTTTAGGGTCTAGAATCGAAGCCAGTACATAGATGATCTGATTCTGTTGTAATCGGGCAGATTTTCCACAGGGCCAACAGCTGCAATAGCGGGACATTTATCATAGATATACTGGTTGCATATATCTCTTACTTGCTGAGTTGTGACAGCCTAAAAAGACAATAGTTAAATTAAAATTCACTATTATAAACTTTGATTATTATTATAATGGATTCATCTACACAAATACTATTCACAGTGAGCTAATATGCCAAGTATGATATATTACTATAATGTGTTAGAGGTAATTATTTGGTTAGACAAAAAAAGTAAAAAGTTTATTATTATTATAAACCAAGATTATTTCCGGCTGAAAATGGCTGCACTCTAGAGATGAAGAGATGATTTAAGGTAAGATTAGATCATTGAAGAAGGGATAAAACATAGAGAACTGGCCTTAGCTATTGTTTCAGGGTATGCTCATCCTTGCTTAAGGACCCAGTTTTTAGATACACCACAGGTCATAACACCTCATCTGAGGTGAAACTCGCCCAACAAGGTGTCGTCTAGGAAATACGTCCAACGGTATCAACCAATAAGAAACAAACAAACAAAAAGTATTTAGTAAAAAATATAGAGTTCCATATTCTCTGACTCTAGCTAAAGGAGTTTTTTATATTCATAAAAAACAGAAACCAACAAAGGCTTACGAATGCATTTCCTTTTCTCAGCATTCTTTGGTATCACTTGAAATTAATATCTCATGGGGGATTATCATAACAAAACCCTCGAAGATGGGTAATTTTTTACTTTATTAATTTTCTGGTAGGCCCCTTCTTTCATTTGCTCCTCTTATTATGGCTTGTTTTAGGTTTTCATCTGTACACAATTTTGCAAAAGTTTTCAAGGTTCCGTCTTTTCTCATTTCCCAAGAAAAGCAAGCAGAATACGAGTAAAGTCGAGAATAAAGTTACTAGTAAAGGTCAGACTTACATGACAATGGTGTAATATGTACTATCTCATAAAAAAGTTATTACTTTAATTAATAAAATACAAAAAAACAAAGAGATAAAAAATATCTCAAGATTAATAAAAAAACAAACGGAACTACGGCCAGTAGAAGAAAAAGATAAATTAAAACGACACGGATATTTCGCCAGTATAAAACAAAGCGTCTTCAGCGCTAAATATAAAAAAAAACGAGATTCATGCTCTGAATCATTGCTATGTTTCTTTATTCACAAACGGAAAAACAATTGTGGCTTTTTATGAACGCTTTATTATTTTTTTTTTTTTTGAAAAACTGACGTTTCTGCAATTAAGTAGCATAAAATATTAGCCAATTTTTTCAACTGTAATACAATAATAATTCATAAAAAAAGAATAGAAAGAGGAACAAAACAGTCAAACAACAAACAAGACTCTTTCAACAATATCCTTTCCTTAAAACACCCATACCACAGCCCCCCTATCCCCCACCTCATCATTCCAATTCCCTACTACCCCCTATCATATCTATAAGCTTGACGTAAATACATTCTAAGACGACACTGGCAATACATGACCTATGAAACAAATAATATAAAAAATAACAAATGAAAAAAAAAAAAAAAAAAAAGCAGAGAAAAACGAGGGTAGTGTCAGCCAGTGGAACAACCTGAAGAGAAAATAAGTAAATATTTCGACAAGGAACTCCGCTAAGTCGTCCTCAGTACAAAAAAAAACAAAAAAAAAAACAAAAAAAAAAAAAAAACCTTTTGAACACGAGAGACTTTCTTCTTTTGGTACTGAGGATTTGGAGAAGATACTTGTCGAAATATTTGCTTGTTTTCTCTTCAGGTTGTTCCACCGGCTGACACTACCCTCGTTTTTCTTTGCCTTTTTATTTTGTTTTTCATTTATTATATTTTCTCTTCTTTGTTTCATATATCACATCCAACCATAAAATCAGCATTCAGAATAGCCCTCTTCCCCCCTTCCAACAAAAAAAAAAAAAAAAAATCAAATTTTCTAACATTTAATAAATGCTCTTTTACTTTTCCCTTAAAATTTAAAAATGTTCAGTCGCCCTAATGCTCATCGGTAACGAATTCCTCACAGAAGCTTCTAAAAACTACAACCCAAATCTAGACCCTGTACTGCTCCTATTCTCAACCACCAGATTATCACTCAACCATGGATGTCACCATTAGCAAGGTAAAAAAAAATTGGAGGTAGATGACTTGTACGCTGAAAAAATGAAAACCGACGCTTGATAATCATGAAGTTCACCAACGTTGAGCAAACTCAAAGATTGAAAACAAGCATACGTAACCATCACTTTTTTTCAAATGCTGTACTTCCTTGTCTGTCGTTCACATCTGTACATCCAGATATGAAAAAAAAACTTTGTCTCCAACATTACGGAAAAAATAAAACTTCCTACTAGTTTTACTCTTCTTATCAATTGGTAAAGGCGCTGCTCATGTTTTGTCTTTGTACTCTTTCTTCTTTTTTTTATGTCCCTTTTAACTTTTATATTTATATTTATTTTATGCTTTTCTCAGTTTAATGACTAGTGATAGGATTTTTGATCGGATTGGGTAATTTTAACTGTGATCGGATTGACTAGTGATCGGATTGGATAATTTTAACTGTGATCGGATTAGATAATTTTAACTGTGATCGGATTGGATAATTTTAGCTGTGATCGGATTGACCAGTGATCGGATTGGATAATTTTAAATTTGACATTCTTTTGCCAGTTTTTTAGTTTTCATGCAACGGCGACGAAAATAAATCGGCAAAAGAACGCTAAAATTAAAATCATAAAAACGAAAAAAAAACTTTTTTGTTTGTCCTGTTTTTTTTTTTTTTTTGTTTTCATTTATTGACCACAAAATCCGTTTTCTGCCCTTCGGGGCCTTTGACAGAAATTTTTTGAAATAAATATTTTATTCTTACTGCTTTGTTTGGCAGAATTTATACTCTCTTGAAATTAACCTAAAAATTGCTTTTCCAGATGAAAAAGCCGTGAGTGACATATGAGTGAATAATTTAATAGTATATCATTTGTAAAATTTGCTTTGGCCAAAAATTACTGCAGTCTTCGTATCATCCCAGCTCCTTCAGGCGATTATGGAAGGAATAGCATCGCTATGATGCCTTCATGACAGATTAGAACCAATGAAAACCCTAAGAATCACAGGCAAATCACCTGATGAGCAGGCATAACCAGACCACTAGCATCAATAGGTGTTTCTACTCTGCACAAGGTCATGAGAAGTCTTATTCACGTTGATGCAGAGTAAAATAAAGTCCATAAAAACTTCCAGCCTTCTCAACGCTTCACTAGATTTTTGCACAATCTTATCAACAGACTTTGCGCATTTGTATCAGCAAAAGCAGTATCCTTAACATCTTAAAGATAGATTAAGCTTCAAAACTAAGTTAATTATGCGACATTATTCAGCTACGCGAAGCACTTCTATAAGATTTTCTTATTTTAAAAAATTAAAAAAAACTATTCCTGTAAAATTCTTGAAAACAACAAGTATTTTAATAATTAAAATAATAAAGGAATTACCCCCCCCCCCTTGTTTTTCTGCACGAAAACTTCCTTCTTCTTCTAATTATAAGAGATCCTGAAGACACAGATGGCAGCCGCAACATCTATAACATCTAAGATTCTATAATGGAAAACAGACAATATAGAGATACTTACGGAGATCCTAGCTTCTAGCTCATGGACTGGGATTCTTCTTCCATAGCAGAGCATTTGTCGCCCAATATCTTCACAAATTGGAGTGGTACCGTCTAGCTGCAAGAGCATAGAGGTTTTCAAAAGGTTCTTAGCACGCTCAACTTCAAAGTCGGTTACGGAAGTGCAGAGGCGCATCCATTCTCCTTGTAAATTGTAAAGCATGTCCTATAAAAAATAGAACTATTCTAGAACCACATGTTTGACAAAAAAAAGTACTACTTTTTTTTTTAATAATGCAACTAAAATGGGGTACCAGAAAAAAAAAGAAGACATATACAAGACATAATGTTTGCAATAGCGAGGAATTTTTTATTATTTAAAAGTACGCAAATATCAAATAAAATTATCGTTCAAAATATAAATTCTATTCTAAAGTTCTAAATATTATTTATTACTCTTTGTTATGAAAAATTAACTTCGTTGCTGAAATATAAAGAAAGTCTACAGCGACGGGGGTAATTGTCTAAGGAGCTCTAACCAACAATCCTTAGTACCCTTCAAGGGAAAAAACCTTCAGTTAAAGTTGGAGGGGGTCACCTCAGTTATACTGATAAGTTAACAACGAGAGGCCATGTCACGTCTAATAATGCTCGAAAATTTTTAGCTAAAAATAAGACACATTTAAAAAAAAGAAAGAAATTGAAATTGTAAGCAAGGATTTTTGAACCTTTAAGATGTAATAGACTGAACTTGTATCAATAGTTGGATAAGATGTACGAATTCACAAAAATCATTCATTACTAAAGGTTAGGTCTCTTGAGATGCATCTTAGCACAGCAATATATATAGATCAGTCCATTCCAAAGGCCTTGGGGCCATACACACAAACAACTATATACAAAACAGGGAAATCACCAACAAATTACGAAGACAAAATACAAAGCAAAAATAGCTAATCTAGCGACAAAATAACTTAATCGCATAAGCTTTTTCTTCTTTCCAAGTATTTATCAATATTATTATAGTATTTATTATTATATATTATAATATACTCGAGTATATATTAATCTATACTCGAGTTATTGTCGTTTAGTTTCTACTTTCAGAAAGCTGTAGATAAAGTACCGGGCATTCTTGAAGAGAATGATCCAAATCGTTTTGCAGTATATTATTCAGACATAGCATAAACTTCAGTAAATAGAAGGATTAGAGGGTACTTGTTAATTAAACGAAAAATATTCAAAAATTCCACTTAGGTTAGTTCCCGGAAAGCAATTTTCATAGCCAAAAAGACAAGTGACGGGTGATAGAATGCATTGGACTTGTATAATGTGGGCTATATATTTGCACATTAAGGGGGGGGGGGGGCTATGGGTACATTAAGGGCACTGTCAAAATAATTTACCCCACCCCTCCTAATGTGCAAATATATAGCCAAAATTACATTATTATATAAAGTAAAGGTTATATGAGGGTTATATTTCATTAGGATTAACCTAACTTCACTTCTTGGGTGTGTCTTGTTTAATTAACAAGTACCAAATAGAGAAACAATAGTTAAATATAAAACTATTCAGGAGCTCTCTAACAATAGCAGAGTTAAAAAGCCATAGAGGCCACGAGAAACAAAGAGCACCCAAGGCTAACACAGCTGGATAGGCTCCAGCACCGTCCAGCACCGTATTTTCAATTATTCACTATGCTCCCTTTCACTAAATAACCCCTTACGCTATATCTTTTCCTATAGCATCTTAACGCATCTTTGAAGGGCGTCCTACTGTCGCTACATCCAAGTTGAGTTACCAAAAAGCAGAGAGTTTGAGCGCCTATTATCCTTCATCTGCAAATCATGGTCAAACCCTATTCCTCTTTCTTTCCATTATTAATGTGGACTTATTCAGACAATGTGTTTTGATTTTGGCTGGCCTAGTGAATCAAATCAAAAGTATTAAATGAGTATAGGTAACTGCAACTGAGATTTTTTTTTTTTTAACAGAGAATTTTAGCTGTAAGAAGAGCTTAGCTGTTAGATGAGAAAACTCTCAACAAACCGAGCTTGGGGGGAAAATTAGAAACTAATCATTTCTCAATGATGATATTTTACACCTGAATCGCAACCTTAGTCTTAAGGCGCACTAAAGTTTTGTCTTAGCGTTGAAAGTCACGATTTTCGATAGGATTCTATTTTGGAAGAGTTTATGTTTTAAGAAGGGAATTTATTTTGTATCCTATATTTGAACAGGATTCTATTTTTACAACGGAATCTATTTTGGAAGCAATTTTAGGTTTCCACTTTAAAGGACATGTTATTAAGAAAAATTTGTTTGATACAACCTGTCAGCAAACCTGAGTTTTTCTGGATTTGGAACACATCCTGGATTCTGGGTTTCTGGATGGAATATTCTCATCAATGACGTTTCAGAATTGGGCTTTAATTTGAAATCCAGGGGACTGAGCTTCGCTTGGCGAAAAGGACAATTTTTAATCTTTTTTACAAAACAGCTTTAATTTCGGTATTGGACGTCTGGGCGGTTGTGACGGCATTCATATGAACAAAGTTTTTTTTTATCCAAAATTAAGACCATAAACACTTTTTTTCGAAGTCTTGACGTATCTAGCTGGTTTTTTTTCATACGGCAAAACCAACAATTATCTTATCATGAAAAATCTTACTAAACGAGCGTGTTAAACGAGATGTGTGTTTAGTCCCCTGGCATGCAAATTGTTATTGTAATTTTTCTGCCGGAATGCGTAGCATTTAACGCGAGAAAATGAAGAATTCAAGACCCACTTCAAACCTATCAAGCTGCTACTACTGCTACTAACAACTCACCGCAGGACCAAGCCACCTGAGGCCAACACAGCTACGCACGCTCCTCCTCCACCCCAATCTATTCAAAACCACCTTTTTTGCGCTAGCCAACAAATGATCTGTTACCTCCAAATATGTCATTATGGGGTTTTACCACCTTAGGCAACGACCACTCACTTTCCCTTTAACCCTACACGGTTGGCCAAAAAGAAGAATCTCCGGCAATCTACGATCCTTCATCCGCAAAACGTGCCCTAGCCACCTCAACTTTTCTTTCATTATAGCCCTAGAGAGCAGTATTGAATCACATTTTTCGTATAGCCTATTGTTTGAAATAGTGTTTTTCTCGAGCTGTCACATATGATGAAGGACTGGAAAAAATAATTGAAGCCTGGAAGGACTGGAAGAATAATTGAATTAATTGAATAATTCAGGGGAAGTTAAATGTGTTTAAAATACGTAGCAGGACTGGAATAAATAACAGAAGTCAGCTTTTTGTGGAGGCTATAAATTTAGAGGGCATATTGGTGCATCTGTAGAACACGCTTTGAAGGACTGTAAAAAATGACAGCGGCCAACTTTAGTGGAGACACGTCCAATTTTGAGGTCATGTTGTGACGTGTGTTAAGCTGGCGTTCAGGAACTAAAATGAATGAATAGAGACAAACTTTTGCAGAATACTCTGCAAATTTAGAGACGTTGTTGCTGCAACAACAGATTTTTAAACACAAAATGAGCAGACATACCTCACATTTCAGCTTATCACAAACAAAGTAAATCCCCCAGAGTCCTGTATCCTTGTAGCATGTGTTGAAGGACTGGAATGAATGACAGAGGCCGATTTTGGCCGAATACTCTGCCAATTTAGAGGCCATGTTGTTTCCTGCTCCCATAGATCTGTCCCATGCTCCAATAATTGTGTTGGCCACCATCAAAGGTATGTTATCAGGATTTGTCCAGCCGGCACCTATCGGAGGAAAAATAATAATAGAAATAATAAAAGTAGAAAACGTGTAAAAAACCGTTAACACAAGTTTATCAAAAGAAATTAAAGAGCCCAGACAAATAATTGATCCCAAGAAAAACTTATTATGCGTAATGTTTAATTTTAAAAAAATTTGGCGCTTTTTTTCTTCGGGAATTTTAAGAAAATAGTTATTTCTTCTCAACATATTTTGGAAAATATGAGTAAAGATACCACCTGGAACGAGAGTTACAAGATTACATCAGAATTTTCCTATTTTTCCATTCTTACATGTTTCTTATAGTCTTTCTTATATACACTACTCGATCGGTTTTCTAGAAATGCTGTATCTCTAGAGAGAAAAAAACCTTAATGAAAAAACAGATTAGAACAAGTTTGTAGAAAGTTCAACGAAATCAAGGTCTAACCTAAGACCCATGCAGTTTATTGTACTGCTCTTATATCAGGCTATTTTAACTTGCTTAACTGTACGTTTGAAAGTAAACTTAGTAAAAAAAAAATCTGACAAGCAAAGCAATCAACCAATCAGTGGCTGCAAAAGTTCCTGCAATTAAATACCACAGATGGGCTTTAGTTAGCCCATGGGCATCAGTTAGCCCATCAGTAGTTTTGTCTTCACGAAGTAATTTTCTAATAATCGATACTTTTCTGCATCTTTGGAAAAAGCACAGGTGACATTTACAATTTTTGCTAGAAATACTACATATATTCGAGAAATTCTAGATATAGACATATACTTTTCCCGTCTTTTTTAAATATACTGTATTTCTAACTGATGCAAAAATTATCTTGACTTGACTTGACTTAAGGCTCCTGCCGAGGTTTTGACATAGAGAACGGATAGACCTGGCACCTCTAGGTTCACCGAACGATTGTCCGATTCATAGCTTCTGCTATAAAGATGTTGGCCTGCGCGAGGTATTTAGCAGCCTTAGCTGTTCTACTAGTGGGGGGGCCTCCTCTGGGTCACTTCCATCCGTGTATTGTGGGGTCGAAGTCAAATGCGACCGAAACTGGGGAGTCGCGTGATATGCAAAGGAGGTGACCGTACCACCGAACAGTACGCTGGGCGAGCTGCGTCGAGAAAGAAGTTTGTGCCGTACGTGACAGGAGGGTCTGGTTGCTAAAGAAGACAGTCCAGTGAAGTCCCTCAATTCCTCGGAGATGTTTCGTCTGTGTGACATCGACGGTGCCGAGGATAGATTATGCAGCTGGCCACGTCTCCGCTCCATACAGCAGCACTGTACTAACTGAAGCATTGCAAATTCACATTTTGGTAAAGCGGCTTATGTTTGGCTTTCGCCAGATGCTGCTCAGCCTCCCAACAAGTGCCGACACTGCCTATTCAAGATGTAAGCTCTTTTGTGATCAAGCCATCCCTCGACAGATTAGATCCCAGGTAAGTGAAGTCTTCAACCACATCTACTCGGTTGGTTCCGATGTTGACTTCCTTTACGGTAGAATGGAACGTGGGGGGCTCAACGAGCATAACTTTGATTTTTTGCCAGTTGATCTTCCGTCAAACTTTTGAGGCTTCTTCTGAGAGCACCTGGAGAGCTTTGGTGACCTTTTCGACGGTGTCCGCAACTAGCGCCATGTCGTCGGCGAAGTCAGCATCAGAGAGTAGCCGATCTCCGAACTGAAGACCAAACTGAAGGCGATTCGTTGTGCTGGTCATAACATGGTCTATGACGCAGTTGAACAGCTCGGAAGCGGCGGCGCAACCTTACCAGACGCCAGTCTTCACCAAGAATGTGAGACTGCGTCTTCCATTGACTTGCACGCAGCTCTCCGTATCGTCATACAACAAACTATTATTCAATGCATATTTGTAAGAGGTTGATGAAACCTGGGATCATACCAAAGACCCATACAGTTCATCTTACTGCCCTCCCAACCGACCTATTTTGCCCTGCTAAATCGAATCTTTGAAACTATACAATGAACAAATATACAAGAAAAGAAAACAATCAAAAACTCAACTGATCAATAATGGTAGAAATCCCAAAAATCTTTACCATAAGTGGGGTTTAGTTACAGTATCAATCAACAATGAAAACTAACTAATCAAAAACTCAACAAAAACAATCAAAACCTCAACTAATTAACAATGGTAGAAATCCCAAAAATCTTTACTCAAGTGGGGTTTAGTTCTAGCATCAATCAACAATGAAAACTCAACTAAACAAAAACCCAACAAAAACAATCAAAACCTCAACTAATCAACAATGGTAGAAATCCCAAAAATCTTTACCACAAGTGAGGTTTAGTTCTAGCATCAATCAACAATGAAAACTCACTAAACAAAAACTCAACAAAAACAATCAAAAACTGAACTAATCAACAATGGTATAGATCCCAAAATCTTTACCACAAGTGAGGTTTAGTCCTAGCATCAATCAACAATGAAAACTCATATAAACAAAAACTCAACAAAAACAATCAAAAACTCAACTAATCAACATTGGTAGAAATCCCAAAAATCTTTGCCACAAGAGGGGGTTTAGTTCTAGCAACAATTAGTACTTACGTCTTCAGAAAATAGTTTTCTGATACCCGATTAGAAAAATCTACCACAGACTGACTTGAGTTTTGGAATTCGAGTTCTTTCGTTCTTAGAGAACAATCTTCTGATACCCAAACTGAGTATAGCTAAACAACATTCGCGATTCTGTACTTTTTCCAATCAAAATGTATGCCAACAAAAGTGCACTGATTCCCAATTAAACGGTACTTTTGATGCACCTTCAAAACGTTAGTTTTTTTTCTTTTTCCCACTGCTACTACTACTAACAACTCATTACAGCTCTTGCCGCCTCAGACACAACTGCGTACGCTCCTTCTCCAAAGCAATCTCCCAATCTGTTCGAAGATTCCCTCTTTACCCCGTCCCATGAAGCTCCAAATTCCTTTAAATTCTTTCTTATGACCTCTTCTCATTCCAATCAGGGACGACCTGCTTTCCGTGTGGTCGCAGACGGATGAATAAATTGCACGGTTTTTGGCCATTCATTATCCTTCATTTTTCATATTTGACATCTTCAAATTAAAAAAAAAATTTGAACAGCCCTGTTAAAATAATTTCCGGCAACTATATTAGAAACACGGTGTACACAATCTGCCCAACACTAGAACCAGAAATCGAAAATCTTACCCTCAACAGCAATAGCAATATGGGCATATGGCATATCGTCATCTCGAACTCGGATTTCAGAACCAGTATAACGACAAGCCGTCACCTGTGGAACTGATCCCTCGTACTTATTTTCGATTTTTCCAAGGTGTTCTTCAGCCAATTTCACCAGGTCTTCATGTTTAACACCTCCAGCACCAGCCAGGACCATTCGAGCTCCTTTGTAGTGGGTTTTAATGTAGTTAACTAAGTCATTTCGACTAATTGACCTGGAAAAACAGAAAACTGAGAAATTTGATAATGCTAGTTCTGAAGTTGTCTTGACTAAGACTTTTTGTCGTTTGCATAGTAAAACCAGTTGATAAAATAGTATATCTGGGGCTGCCAATAGGTTCCTCATTACAGCATACCCGTTCCCTCCTGATTTCACATCTTGAACGGCGAATATCCAGCTCCTATGCTTTGATCGTTAAATCCACTCTGAGATTTAACCGTCCACTACTGGCAAGTATTTACAACGCTACCGCTCTGCCACATATATTATATGTGACCCCTTTCTGGAATTTATTGGCAAACCGTGAAAAGTCTAAAATCCGCTCTTTATTTTTCCGTTTTGCAAAGTACCTACTAAAATTGCCACCTTGGACAAAAAATAGTTTTCTGAATTGCCGCTACAACCTAGCGGACCCAAACCTAGCTGTTGAAACACTTATTAGCCGGTAAAAAACAAAACCAGCAATTCCAAAGCATAAGTGGGAAAGTTTACTTGTTTAATTTCCCCTCTTGTTTCCTTTTTTATTTTTTTTTTATTTTTTTTTCTCCTTTCAAAAGTTGTTTTCTTTGTTGCTATTTTCGAAGAAGTTGTTGTTTCTGATGTAATCTTTGAGTATGTTATATTTCTGTTTCCAGTTTTCGTAATATTTTGTATACTATTTAAGTAGTTGTTGCTTTTGTTGTTATTATTTTTTTTTCTTTAGTATATTATCGTTTTGTTTCCTCTTTTCGCATTTTTGTATACTCTGTCATTGTACATTTATTGTATACGACGGGTTTTCAATATATATTATTATTATATATTGTGATTTTTCAGCCAACATTTCACATAATACATTCATGGAATATCACCATCCTACAATCCGCTTTTTGAAAATTAAAATAAGCCAAACCATTGGATTTCTTCCATAAGTGATACTACAAGTTTAAACTAACAATTTGAATATTAACGGGAGGTTTAAATTAACAACCTCCCATTGCTATCCTAAGCTGAGCTTTACAGGATATAAACATGAAAACTTTAATTTTAGTCAGGCATGAAAGCAATAGATGAAGGAGGGATAAGAGACTCCAGCCCACAGACATATCCGTATTCTGACTATATTTTTCATAAAAACCGAAGTTTAACTAGGCTGTCATTTTAAACCTGATGGTCTGAAACCCATACTCGTGTTTACAGGTATGGCTTAGAGTAGAGGCCATTCAAACTGTTTATAGTTACGACATACGTAGTAATCAATATGAGTATTTATATCATGTTCTTATTATTATTATTATAGTTTTTATATGTCATAGCCTTCTATGAAAATGAACTTCAACATCTATTTTCGAAGAACTAAAGAAAAGGAAGATAGACAGACATAATTAAGCAGTATTCTAAATTCGTTAGTATTTTGTCCCCAAAGTAATGTGATAAGTTTTACCTTAACAAAAAGAAATCAGTCGTTTTGCAGGTTTTCGAAACGGTATCGTTTTACCGTTTTCGAAACAGTAATTCACACTAAAAACAAAACAGCAAAGCAAGGGTTTTTCACTATCATCAGAGGCTTGATGTAAGACAAAGCAATGGGTATATTTAAATACTAAAAATAAACCATGAGAACGTTTCTTTTATCTAAAAGAAAAATGATACTAAAATTGAGTTTCCTTCACTGCAATCAATCTTCCCAGATTTCGGTATTATATTACAGTATATTCAAAACAACATTTTCTCTAAAAAAAAAAACTGTTAGTAAAACTATGACAGGGAACTGCCGTTGACAGGTTCTAGTATATGTTACAGTTATTTATGTATATGTTACAGTATATGGTTCTAGTATATGTTAAATAAGATTTAAACAAGTGGAATAATTGTGAAGTTCTAACTAAAAAGATTTATTTATTCTAACATTTGGATTAGAAGTGACTTGAGGAAGAGGCGTTGTGTTAAACTTATTATTATTAAATGATTCCTCGAAGCGAAGGCTGGAAAACAGAGGAGGCTGGATCGACTTAGAGTTAGTTATCATTTTGAGAACAAAACGTGCACCAATGCACAAGGAATTAAGGTAAGTGTGTTATCACAAATGCTTTCAATTAAACCTCTATTGAATTTGGAAATTGAATTTGGAAATTGAATTTGAATATTTTAAGCTGCCCAAGCCGATTAAAAGTTTTGTCCAACGATAGCGAAAAGGAAAAAAAAATTACAAATCACGTTATTTGAATACGATCCTTACAAGAAAGTTGAATATACAGATAGTAAATGTGATATACTATAACCAAAGCTGACCAATAACCAAACTGAACTGATTAGTTTAATCCAGCCTGTGTCCAGTTCTCAGAACCTTAGTAGCAAGATAATTGTCAAATGGATTTGGGTGCCACCTAATGTGTAGGATCTATCATTGGAGATCGTGAGCTCGGGTGTCACTAACGACTAAGTTTTATTGAGGGATGGGGGATTTTCAAAACCTGAAAAGACATGCTTGCTTGTTTTGCATTTTTTAAAATTAATGTGTTCCTTTGTGCCGACATCAAGGGAGAAGGATTGACCCCCTTATCATCTTCTGTGAACGATCTAGTATCCTAGAAATGGTGGGTTTGGGTATAGCTACATTATAGCATATAAGGGCATGAACTTTACTATACCTATTGGTTGATTTCACACTATTTTTGTACTAGGTTCACCAATTGAGACTACTAAAAACAAAAACTGGGGACTTGAAACTAGATAACGCCACAAACTAATCTTGTACAAATCTAGTTATTATCCATGTTCCAATCTGCTTATGTTTTGAATCAGAGAGAAAATGCAATTCCATAGATCAAAAGTATTGATCTTGATAAAAAGAATATGACCCCAAGACTCCTATCTCCTTTGTAGATATAAAATGCGTGTTCCAAGAGATTGTTCCAAATATTTTTTTTTCCAAGGGAATGCCAACAAACATTAATAAGGGTTTAAGATCAGACATGACATTTTGGTTTTTAGAAGGGGGTTCAAGGCTGCTGCTTGTTAATTTTTTTTTTAATAGCAGAACATAATTTTTTCAAGACAATGTTCGAGTTAGAAGGCGGCAATGATCCATCTGAACCTCCAAAAAAGGTGTCCAAATAAAAAAAGGGGTTACAGTAGGACCCAACACCATTCATTGCAGCATAAAAAGAAGCAAATGAAAGCCACTTTTATTAAAAAGGGAAAATAAAATTCTAAAAATCTTACTGAATATTCTTAGTTGGTCCAAGAATAGTCCATCCTAGGGGGGTTCCTTGAAAAGCTACAGCATGCAAATGATCAAAAACAACTTCTTGAAGGTTGGTTTCAACTTCTTGCATTTCTCGTAAGATGACCCCTCGTTCACGTTCGATTTCAGCTTCTCCTAATTTTGAGTTTTGAGTGATATCAGACAAAATTTCAAGAGCCTTTGGGACGTCTCCTGACAAACATTTAGCATAAAAAACAGTTTGCTCTCTTGAAGTGTAAGCATTTAAATGTGCTCCCATATTCTCAATTTCCAATTCTAAACCAGTTTGGGTTCTTTTATTTGTTCCCTAGAAAATTACAACAGTAATATTAGCAATTGGACATTCAGAAGGTTAATACTGTCCTTCTAGCATAAAAAGCTGATCTCAAGAAACTTTAACTTTTGGTTCAGGTTTTATCCCTTGTTATTCCACTACATAAATACATGACTAGGTCTATTGAAAGAAAAACCCATAAAACTAGGCTGAATGAAAGATACAAATAATATTTCAGAAATTCGGAAGCAGCAACCAGCCCAGCGGCCAATTGACTACTATCAATAAAGCAATATTTTATAATTTGTAGTCCATTATTTTTGGCAAATAAACAAACAAGTCGCCAAGATAGATTTATAGCCAAAAACAGCATAGATGGATTAATCCATTAAAGAAAAATAAAACTCAATAAAGTAACTCAATGTCATTAAAACTGAATTAGCTAAGAAAACTATCAATTCTTTTTTACCAAATAAACTTTAGGATGATTTATAAGCAATAGCCCCCCTCTCCCCATAATCCACAGTTTTATTAAAATGGACTTCTTTTGCCTTTTACTCCATTCCTACCCCAGGAAAAATTAGAAACAATTTACAGGTCTGGACCCTTCTTCATCTACACCATATGCCATGTACACTTCTGGTTAGTACTATTTTATGAATCATTTTTCATTTCTTTATAATTTTTTCATTTCTATAAAGAAGAAACGATCAAAAATGGGGTATTTTAAGGCCAAACGAAAATACTGAAGAAAAACGGATATTTCGAAGGTACCACTAAATGGCAGTTCAAGAGTTTTTGGACTTTGTGCGAATCGTGCTCTTTTTGTTGTTAGTTATTTGATTTTTAGTTCTTCTAGTTTTGACTTTTATTGAATTTTATTCAACTCTTAATTTTGGTTTTTATTGCTTTGTTTTTTTCACATTAACTTCCCGCGCTAGTTTTGTTTTTTCTTTCCCCTTTTTGGCATTTCTCCTAAACATTTTTTATTCGCGCTGAAAAAGAAAGGCAGTTGTACTTTCAGAATATTCTTTTGTCTTTTTTTTTTCAGTATTTTCGTTTGGCATAAAAAAAAAACACATTTTTGATGGTTTCTTCCTTATATTATGGCAGGCCAATGTGGTTTCAGAAATTATGTTTTTCATTTCCCCCGAAAAATATAGCCTTCTATTAAGGAATCCAGTTAACTGATGTCTATTAAGTCTAAAAGGTAGAAATCAAGAATATATCACTCTTGACAATCTTCTTTTTAAGGAAATAATTGCCATGTCATTAAATATGAAATAAATGTCTTTAGAATAATTGTTAACAAAACAATTGTTTCTGATTCAGATATGGTTTACTTTCTTTTTACGTACTTTTACATAATTTCTAGCCAAATTATGAGTTGCTCTCTTTTTCAAAAGCGAAATATGTCCAAGATATATAAAATTTTGAACAAATTATTAGAATTTGCTCTCCAGAGTATCTTGATTATGAACTGGCTATTTGAAAGATATTTAATTCTACAATTCCTATCCAATTAAATTCATAGATGAAATTATAAAGTAGACAAAGCAAGCATGAAAAAATGAAGAGCCTCAATTTCCAGAATCTGAAATTTCAAATAGCAATATCTCTGTATCCTATGTACCAGGTTTTGCTGAAAAAATTTAAATTACTGAAACCTGTTTCAAATTGGTCATACCTGTGAGTAACTTTTTAAATTCTGGGAAAGACAAAGCTTGTGGCAATCTAGGGAGTGGAGTGTACAGCATTCTTAGCTCTTGTGGTAAGTTCTACATTGGTGAAATTTACCAGTAATTTTTGGAACAATTTATTGAGCACTGCAATTCCAGAGAAAAAATCTTGATTTAGACAACCTCTAACAAAATTTTTTTAGGCTTTGACAGTTTTTTTTTCTTTCACACTGACCGTTTTATAGAATTGGAGGAAATGAAAGCTATTTCTAACAATACAAATTTGAAAAAACGGGCTAGGGAAGCCACAGAAATAGAAAACACATCTTTGCAGATTTAGCAACAAAAAGACATACAGATAATTTGAATATTAATTCAAATTTATGAAAAATTATACTTTTCTTCTACTTAAATTAACTTACTGTTAAAATTGTAACCCAGTCATGCAAACCACCAAATGATTAAATTAAAGAAATTAAATTAAATAAAAATTAAATATGGTTTTATTTAAACCACATTAAATATTAATATTTAATATTAAATATTGGTTTTATTTAAATTAAATAAAACCAAAAGAAATAACTGCATTGGCTGTCAATAAAAGTCTGTTTCTCAACAGAATGGTAGGTTCTTCTTCAATTGTTTTTATTACCTTTTTTCAGTTACTTCTTTGTTGTTGAGAGGAGAGGCTCACTCATTATTTACATTCTACTTCTGTGGTTTTTACATGAACTAGTTATTGTATGTATTGGTTTTATTTCTTTTTTATTCTCTTTTGATTTCAATTCAATCCTTTTTGTTTCAATGTTATTTTTAAAATTCTTTCTCTTTGTTATATAGGACAAGATATTTGTTTGACTGTCTACTTTCGTCTTTTTTTTCTAATGTTCATAGACCTGTTGCTTCATTTACTTCTTTGGGTTTGTTATGGTAGGCTAATTTTGCTTTAGATTTTTTTATCAACAAATTTTAGCCAAAAATTGGTTAATTAGAACTTTAATTCAATGAAAAATATAAAAAATTTCCCAACCATATGCTGAAAATGATATAGTGGGAGCCTCCTATCTGTATTTAGCCTCACTTTACTGGATCCATTTTGCAAGCTGTATTCATGCAGGTTGTCAGAATTTTTCTGTGCTTCATTTTATGTCTTATTATCCACATTTTTACTGTATTTTTATTTAGGAGGGGAGAGGCCCAATCCAGCGTTTTTGATGGGGCGACATATTTGAAAGGATTGTTTTAAGCCTAAATATGGTATTTTTTTATATACATGTTGATAATATATTTTTATGGAAATGCAATTTTATATGAGAGTCAACTAACTAACATCTTTCTGGCATTTTTTAAAGTTCCCGACCACCATTTATTTGTAAAATAATTATGCATCTAAATAAAGTAGTAACTATTTTCTTATAAATACAGGATATACAAAATAATAGACATATTTAAAGTTGGGCACAAATACAGTAATTTATTTTAAGAGGTAATCCAACGCTCCTCCTATGTTTGGGTGACGACCCAAGGGGCATAGATGTAAAAAAAAATACACACCTTGAAAGCCATGTGTTCAAGAAAATGTGCTACACCATTCGTTTCAGGTGTTTCATATCGTGACCCAGTGTCAATCCATAAGCCAACTGTGGCAGTAGCTGCACCACTATCCTCAGTGGCAACTCGAATGCCATTATCAAGCATTGTCACTCGTGTTGGTGGAACATTCACTAAAACTTCTTTGAGAGATGGTGTTGATGACTTCCATCTTGTAGAAAGCTAAAATAGGAAAACAGCAATTGCATAAAAGTTGCAAAAAAACTAAATTTAAATTATAGTAAATATTAAATGTCTTGTATGACTTTTATCATATTTAAAATCTACAATTATTTCACCTTGATAACACTGGTCAACAGCAATTTCCTCTTTAACACCGATGCTTTTTTATGCAACTCATTTCCTGATTCCCAGACTTATATGGGCTATTTACATTACAGCTGGTGTATACTAATTTTTTAGCTAAAAATTAAGCAAGAAAAAAATGGGTTTTAACTATTTAATAAAGCAGTGAAATAAATAAAAACACATAAACACTCTAATTGAAAAATGTTCCTAATATTTGGCCCCACGTCCGGGAGCCTTTCTCAATAAAAAAAAACACCAAAAAACACCAAAAAATTTTTTTTTAAATAACACACATAAAAAATACAACAAATAAACACAGGAAGAGGGAAAAAAATATATAAATAAATGAATAAGTAAGAAACAAACTCACATATTAAACAAAACTTCCAGCACTGGCGTTTTAACATAGAAAGCAAAAGCGAATGTCTATAGTGATATGTGTCACTCTCCTCTTACAATTAGTGCATAAATCGGAATCTATCAAAAGCTAAGACTACATTTACTTGAGCAAACAAAAAAAGTCACCTAACCCCAGGCCCATAATCACAAATTAAATCTCACAGGTTAATTAACCAATTCATGAATTATGAATCGAAAAAAATCCATTCAATCATACACATTGTTGAAGGTATGGAGGGGGAGGGTGGGGCGCCCAGAAATAGCATAAATAATTTTGTTCCTGATGACCAAACTCGTATTGTTCCTTGTCGACCAAGCTCATATGGCTCATTTGATATGCCAAGATTCCCAGTGTTTCTTAAGAGTATACTCTCTAAAAACATGCGTACTCAAGTAAATCAAAAGATACTATGTATGTGCACCTGGTTTTTCAAATTAGTTACATTACTGCATCTTAAGAATGGGTTCAAGCTAAAGATTTAAAGGAGTATTGGAGACGGTGAAGGGGGGTCGAGTAGACTTTCAGTTTTGACTTAAGAGGGGGCAGAGGTAAACTGAAAGAAACTATACATATCCAGCTCTATGAAATACTATATCTGCCATATCTTGGAAAATGGAGATGAGACTTTCAGGTACTTTTTACCAAAGGAAGGGGAAGGGTGGGGAATGGAAACTCAAATTTAGCATTAGGGGGAAGGGGAAGAGGGCTAAAAGATATGTCTGCAATCCAGAAAAAAGAAACAACTTTGCATCAAGTCTCTATGAGACTTTTATAATTTGTTCATGGTTATGTAGCCAAATAAATCAAAAGTCACAATTACCTTGAAACTTTCAGTGGATGTTAAGCTTAGTCAAAAGACACAATATGTATCCAGGTTACCAAAATTCCATATCTGCAACATCTTGATGATGTAAATTAGCAACATTAGGAATTAAAATGAAACTTTGAAGAGTATTAGAAGAGCAGTCAACTAAATGGTAAGTTTTGACTTGGAGGGGGGGGGGGCGGAGCCAAGTGATTGGCATTCTGGACTTACAATCATGCGTCTGTAATGGCAGGGGTTTGAGTCCTGGTGTTTCTGACTAATTGGTTTTGAGTGAGGTCATAGTGTGACTTTGTCAGCTCAGCCAGAGTTGACCCAGCTGCAAATGGGTGCCTGGGGGAAAACAAGGAGTGTTGGAAGATTTGTTCTCAGCCATACACAGTACTTCCAGCTGAAGGCAGGGAATCAGGAGATCAATAAAATAGCACAGACTGCATCCAAAAAAGTTTTTAATTTAAAAGGGGGGACAGAGGTAAATCAAAAGACACTATGCATATCTAGGTCATTGAAACAGCATGTCTGCAAATTCTTGGGGATAGGTCGAGGACAGAGTTGCAACTTTCAAGTATTGTTGTCAAAAGGAGAGAGAAGCAAGGAAATTCAAACTTAGTGCTGGAGGAGGGGGAGGGAGCTAAGCAGTTTATGTGTCCAATTCAGACAACAATAACATTTTTGCCTAGGAAGCTCCTATGAGACATATAATTCATACAAGGTATAGTTACACAAAAACTCACACTACTTATTGCCAGTTTGTCAAAATTACATAATAAGAATATCTCAGGAACAGCTTAGGGTATTATATTGAAACTTTCAGAGTATTTAGAGGGGGTGAGTGGACATTGAATTATTCTTGAAGGAAAGGGTAGAGTCAAACCAAAAGGCACTATGGTATTGTGCATCCAGGTTATCAGAATACAGTATCTACAATATCCTGGGAACAGAAATGTAATGTCCAAATGAGAAATTCAAAGTTCAAATGCCCTTTTTAAGAGTAAAAATCTGTTGGAGCTTTTTCTCCTTATTTTATTTGGGCCTGCTAGGCTTTGAAAATAGTTCCAATGATCTGAGAAAGATTGTAAGCCATATTAGAATAGTTTTAAAGTTCAATGCATGTTTTTTTAAATTCCTTAAAACACTATTAGTCAGGATTTAGCAAGATTATGAGGCTCAAACATTTTCTTCGGGCCTCATTTTTGCAGTGAATCAATTTTTCGAAGTTTCACTTTAATATCAAGAGTTTCTTAAATTTGATCTAAAGTCACTACCCTTGGAAGATATTTTAAAGCATATACCTCTACCTTCTCCCTCTCCAAAGAGCAGTGACTTTGATCAACTTGCATCAACATTATGGTATAAATAAGCTTGTGCTGTTTTTGTCAGTGGTGCTTTTTTTCTATGGCTCTAATGACCTTCTTCCAGTTGATGTTGAAACAGTGTTCATTTTTCTTGATATTGGTATCCTCTATTACTCTAAGATGATGTGATTTTCATAATACAACATAACCTGATTATGTACGTCTGTAACCTTTTTAGAGCCTTCCTTGAGAGACTTCCCAATGCTGGGCAGCAGGGACACTCCAAAAACCATTCCTATCCCTCTTTTTTGTATTGTCAAATTACCCACCCATGCTTGATCCGTGTTAAGGCAAACTTTGAGCTATAACAACCACATGTTTGTTGTAAAATCCAGATCATTCAGCTGACCCAGGAGGGTCAGTGAACAAAAGATAAAGACAAAATGATCCATTAGGGTCCATGTATATGTAAAAATCAACAATCTGCTCAAGTTCATTGGAAAGAGACATATCCCTCCTGACCAGCAATGTTAACGCAAAGACATTTAAATACCTACACAGAGGGATGTGTTTAGAACAAAGAGGCCAAGAGTCAACTTCCACCCCCCCCCCCTCCCCTTCTTTATTACACAGATTAAAAATTATTGCACAATTTTGGTTAAAACAAAGAGCACCATGCCTATATGTCTGCTGAGACATTGGTAGTGTTAAACAGACCATATTCCAACTTTAATCCTCCATTCATATAGATAGGAAATCTTAACATAATTCCATGTACAAAGAAAGTGGAATATGTCCTTTTTTATAATAGAAATTTCCTGTGAAAGGGAGTGTTTGCAGGATCACTGACCCACTTTGGCTCTATAATCACACAGATTGAAAGTTCTTGCAGCATTCCACTTCAAAAGGTGCAATGTCTATCTATCTGCTAAAATGTATTGGTAAGAGGAAGGGGCAGGGGGTGGCTGTGGTCCCACTCTGTGATTCTAAACATACAGATTGAAAATCAGAGCGTGTTTTTCACTTAAACAAGGAACAATATGCCAACCTTTCAGCTAAAAAATTGCTGGTAGTAGGAGTGGGCCACATGCAGCATGGACATAGTTTGTTTTATGCTCAGTAAGGACTTTCCATGTTATTGTACCAAGTCAGGACTTGGCTCATTTTTACACCAAGTCAGGACACTGCTTATTCTGAGTTTGGAGTAAATTTGTGTTACACCACTTAACCCAGATATTGCAGCCTGGTTTACACCAGGTAAAAAATTAGTTAAGTTCTGCTCAAATAATAGACTAATCTCTTTTTTGCATTATGTCAAGAATTCTCTGAGTCACCAAAATTTTGTATCTTTGACAGCTCAAAATTTAGCACATTTTGCACTGAGTCAAGGCTTGGCTTTTTTCCCCAGACAAAGAATTGACTGATTTCTGAACCTAGTCAAGACCTATCTTGTTTTTGGCATGGGATCTGCCATCAGCATGGCCTCTTGATTTTTATTATGTTAGGATTTAGCTTGTTTTTGTACTGTGTCACCAAGATTGTGCAATTTAGACTTGACATTTTCTACTAATATCAGCTAAGGTTACTTATAAGATGGAAATAATCTACAAAACAAACAAATAAACTATTAGATTCTCTATTCAACATTCTTTCCAAATATAATAATGATCACTGTTATTGTAATTGTATCCCAGTGTCCCCTACTACAGCCAGCTTTAGTCTTCAACTCTATACACTAGTTCAGTAATTTTGCTAATTTGCCATTATTTTTTGTGCTTGTTTCTCATCAGTATTGATTCAGACTTCGTTGTGTTAACACCTTAGTTTTTTTTTTCAGATATAACCTTGCTCAACCTGTTTAATTTCACTGTGGACTTTCATTTTGGATTTATTATTATGAGTGGATTACCATTTTGCTGGCTATTTTAAGTTCAAGGTGAAAACATCTAATTAGATAGGATTTATTAAATTTGAAGTCCTGTATGCTCCTGAATTCATTCAGTGACTGGAGTTAATGAAGAGATTATTTAAAGACTTTTTGATACAGATTAAAAGTATTGTGGTCTACAGACCTATTTTCAGAAATTAAATTTATATTTTGAATGTTGGATCAAGTTTGTTTGGAATTTTGGATCAATAGAACTATATTTTATAACAAATACTAATTGCATGACCACAGTTGCCGTTAAATAAGCGTAAATAAAAATTTCACCAATTGGGTTGAAGATCCTTTCACTTTTCCACTCACTGTTTCTCGTTTTACAAACCTTTCTTTCGTCTATGATATAAGTTCGCTCTGCACCCACTCTTGTGATATGTCGAAACCAAAAAATTATTGTCCCGACTGCTGGTAACCACAAATTCCGTCCATGACTCCAAAATTGCAAGCATCTCAACCCCCACAAAAGCCTAGTGCAAAGAGACCTGTAAGAGGAAGCAGATTCAGCACCTCTTCACCACAAATTACTACAGGACCTAAAACCTACTCCGAGCTACCAAAAGCAACAAAACCACTTGCAGTAAGTGTAGACATTCTTAACTATGAATCTGAAACAATCCGTCTAAGTGAGCAAATTAAGACCCTGGAAGCCAGTTTATCAGCATTCCAAGCAGAAAATCTAGAAATCCAGACAAGGTTCAACGTTTCTGTTGGAAATTGAGGAGAAGAACAGTCAAATTAAAGTGTTGACAGGTCATTTGGAGGTTAAAGACTTTCTTACAGCCCAGTTGAAACAAGAAATCTTGGTGGCAATCAAAACCTGTCCTTGTGACCCTTTGCAAACTTCCTGGGACAAAGTTACCATGTCAATACAAAAAGGACAATGATATTGCTGTTGCTAACCAAAATTCACCCCCTGATAATGAAGTCAAAAACATAACATAACATAGCCCAAGTGTAACCCACAACAGTGTGATCTTATTTGACAAAATGAATCCTAGTGATACGTCATCAGCTAGTGCAAGTGCACCCATTCTGACTCTTGCAGAGAAGAGTGATGTAAGAATGTACAATGGTAAAACAGACAGTGCCACTCGTAAATACAACACGCTTTGCTGGTTCTTTGAACAAGGGTTTTGTAGATGGAAGAAAAAGTGTTGGTTTTTACATATATACTTAAATTTTGGATCAAACTTTTGCATAAAAAATGATTGTAGTTTGACAACATAGATTTGTGTAGTGTTTTAACTTGTACTGACAGAGAATGCGTTTTTGCTCATGTCACTCCTGACTTTTGGAAAATAGAAGGGCGTGCACCAACAAGCACACCATTATCGCTCCCTGATGGTCGCACTTACCAGTGTCAGTGACAGTAGTTTCAAATCTCTGCCAAGCTTTCAATCCTAGAAGCCCCCTCCCTGAATACCCCTAATTTAGTATCCCCTTTCAGTTTACCTCCCCCTCCCATATGCACTTCTCCCCCACCCCTTCCCACAATGCCCTGGCATAACCATTTTCGAATTTTTCAGATAGTAGGCAGAATAATCAACACATAATAGCTCCATGCATAGTTTCTAAAACTTCAAATAGTGAGAACAAACGCAAATATATTTTCTGCTGCTTAGTCACTGTTTTGCAGCCATTCATGATGAATCGGATAACCTAGTTATTGAGTTAGATGAACCTGAAGTTTCGCTCCCAACTAAACAGACAAAAGTAAACAAATGTAAAGTTGTTGAAAAAGAAGTCTCTCAATCACATTATATTTTCCTTCTTTTTTAACTTTAAATGTGGAAAGTCTCAACATTGGTAAAATGGGGGAACTTGAGGGTTATGTTCAAGTAACTGGAGCTGATATTATTACAGTCACAGAAGTACATAAACAAAGTCCTGAACATCTTACAATACAAGGTTACAAACAATTTATTAAACTAAGACATCAGAATCATCTGTTAGGTAAGAAAGGTGGCAATATAGCGTGTTTTGTATGGGAGCAGTTAGCAAGTGGCTTCTGCAGACTCCCCATATTGATGATGATGACAAAATGATTTGGATTACGATTTGACCAAAAAAGCTTCCGAGATCTGTAACTGGTATTGTTATCGGAGTGTTTTATTGCTCACCTAGTATGGCATCTTTCCAAAAAAAGGTCTTTGCTGAAAAGCTAGATTTGTGTGTTGATTTTATTACTTCTAAGTATCCGAATGTTGGAATTTGCGTCACTGGTGATAAGAACGATCTAAGAATTGAAATTTTCCTCAGAAGTCAAGGACTCAAGCAAACAGTAAAGTTTCCGACTGCTAGAGGTAATACTAAACTTGACATAATTTGCACAAATTTGTCAGAACATTATAATGAACCTCAAGACCTACCTCCCCTTGGTGGTAGCTACCAATACATCATAAAGTGGGCTCTGCTGCCTTTGTATAAAATAAAATACGTCATTGAGAAAGTTTCCTACTGACCTCTTTTGGACAGGGATCTCTCCAAAGTTGGGAATTGGATTACATCTGAGTCCTGGGATGAGGTAGCAATTTTAGAGTTCTCTGTTGAAAAAGCTAAATTTTTGCAAGATAAATTAAGAAATAAATATGAAGAATGCTTCCCTGAGAAAACTTTCAAGTGGTGCAACACAGATCATCCTTACATAACCCAAGAAATTAAAAATTTGACTCAGTATAAAATGCAACTAAGAAAAGAAGCATATACAACAGCAACTCTATAAGAAAATTAAAACAAATTTTCTTGTGAATTATTATCGCTTCTAATCAGCAGTTATACCAAACCAATCCTGCTCAACTCATCCTCAGGGCTATACTGTGGTGTTCTCCTCCCCATAGTATAGTGCAGACGGTTTGATATCATTACATTTTCCCTTCTTGCTTTAGTTTTGTTTTTCTCTGTTTAAAGCTTTTTCCAATAGGCAATGTTTAGAAGTCCTCCAAAAAAAAATGTCCCCCAGATCCCAAATCAAATTCCAGTCAATGTGCCATAGTGAAAGATACCCATCTTGGCTGGTCAAGCACACTTTCTTAAAGTTCAAATGATAGCTCCAATTCGGAGAATAGGACAATGATAAGTGTAGGGGCTAATGTAACCATAAATGATGATAATGGGTTTCAAGAGGTCCTCTCTAGAAGTTCCAAAAAAAGGAAAAAAATCTCCCCAATTAAAAGCATTTCCCCTCTCCCTGCCCAAGATCCTCCCTCCAAAAACTTAGGAATTTACCTTAAAATTACTCCTACTACCCCCTTTGAAATAAAAATGATGACTGCAATAAGAGTTGCAATTTTTAAACTGCTAAAATCAATGTTCTCTCTTAACATTAACCGTGATGGATCTCTGCTAATAGCTGTAGAAGATCAGAAATCAGCAGATACAATAATTAACCTTAAATCCCTTCTGAATACCCCAATTATTGCATCTAATTGGAACCCAAAACAATCACCAACAAAAATAGTAGTTTATAATGTTCCCCCAGAGATATCTACTCAGGAGTTAAAAGAAGGCCTTTCAGATAGGGCTGGAAACACAATCCCAGTTGAGGATGTTACCCAACTTGGAAAACCCAACTCTAATGGCCTAAAAACTAGTAGATCCTTCTTATTCACACTGAAGGATAAAATTGATATCCCAGAAAAATTATTCCTATTTGGGCAAATCAAACCACACAAGGAATACAAACCTAAGCCTATTCACACAACACACAACAAACAAATGCAATGAAATTCTCCAAGAGTGTAGTAATTGTAAATCTTTCCATCCTAAAGAGCTGACAACTTGCAACAACACTCAGCCTACATGCATCAATTGCAAAGGCCCACATGAATCTACAAATAAATCATTATGCCCTGCATACAAGAAAAGAGCTCTAACACTCCAAATATCAACAGAGAAGGCAATCCCATACCCCTTTGCAGCAATGGAAGCAAATGCTGCCCAACAATACCAAATAAAACCTGTAATGAAACCAACCAACACCCCCAAGTCAAATGCCCCCAATGCATCAAGCACCCCATATAAAACACCATCTTCTAAGCCCCCTAGCGCAAAGCCCTATCAGAAGCAATCACCAAGCCAACAAGCCTCCTTGTCCGGTGAGATGAGGCCAGCCTGGCCCTCCCTCCCAAGAAGAAACAAACCAGAAACACTACCAGGAATCAATCCATTAACCAACAAACAGGATGCACTACCAAAAATGCAATCCCCAAATATATGCTTATTCATTCTGAACTGTAATGCAGTTCAGGCCATGAACATACATCAACTACAGAAAACAAATATTATTGCAGAATTGGCAAAAATTACATCCCAGATGATATGCTCATTCAAGCAAAAAAATATCTTGCTTTACTCTTAACAAAGCTGAACATTGATACACATCCATATGAAGAATAAATCAACAACACAACATTTATCAATACTCCAATGGAATGTAAGATCACTCAAAGAAAATAAGCTAAATGAACTAACATCATTTATGAATAATAATTCAATTAATATTGCTTGCCTCCAGGAAACTCATTTAACCCAAAATCAACAAATTAAGTCTCTGGGATACACTATCCTGAGACAGGATAGATCTTCAGAGAGAAAAGGAGGTGGTGTAGCTTTATTAGTTAATAATAATATAAAATTTTGTGGCATCAAATTTCCAGATTTTGAAAATGATGTTGATGTAATTGGTATAAGTGTTTGGCTGAATAATTTAAAAACCTACATAATAAGCTTTTATAACCCTAATGGCCAAACTACAGATGCCAAGGATTTCTTTAATTATATAAATAATTCTAATATGTTAAAAAATATCATTATTTGTGGAGATTTCAATGCCCACAGCCTTTTGTGGGGGAATAAACCAGCAAATAAAGCTGGTAAATTTATTGAGCATATGACTTCAAATAATAATGAATTAGTTGTTGCTACCCCTCCAAACCTGAATACTTATTTCAACCCCAAAACTGGCAATTTCTCCACAATTGACCTACAAATTGTGTCTTTAAATTTTTTGAACAAAATTTACATAAATAAAATTGATAGTCTATGTACAGACCACTTTGCTATAGTTTGCTCCCTAAATGAACCTGCTGAAACTTTATCTCATACATCCAAATATATCAACACTAAAGCAAATTGGTCTATTTTCCAAAATAAGCTAAATGATGAAATTACAAGTTTCACCCAAAGTTCATGCATTTCTAAGACAACAGTTGATACACATGCTGAAGCATTGACATCTTTACTAATCAATACAGCTAATCATGCTATCCCCAGGACAACACCTAAGAAAACATTCCCTAAACAAATTCATAAAGCATGGTGGACAAATGAGTGCCTAAATAAATGAAGGATAAAAAAGGCAGCTAGGACAGAATTCATAAAAAAACCAACAACTAATAAATATTTAAAAAAATTACAAGCAGAATATAATCTAAAAATTAATATAATATATGATAAATATAAATACTGTAATAATTTTGCAAATAATATCTCCAGAGAAACGAATGAGCCAATTATACATAAAGTCATAAGCCACATATGTGGGAAAAAGACATCTCCCAACCCACTCCTTTATGAGCTTATACATAATAATACCCATTATGACAATGATACTGAAAAGGCTAACCTATTTGCAACTCTTTTTGTTAATAAGCTAACATCCAATAATCAAAGCAAACTGTCCACAATTCCTATGAACCCTAGTTACCAACCACGCCCAGGATCCGAGTACATAACTAATCTATTTTCAATCCAGGAATTGAATAATGCAATACATCATATTAGGTCCAAAACTAGCAGTAGCTATGAAAATATACACCCTACATGGATAAAGAATCTCACACCATCATAAAAACAAGAACGGCTAAATTATTATAATTACGCTTGGGCATCGTCTAGGTTCCCCAATATATGGAAATGTTCATCCCTCCTACCAATCCTAAAGAAATATAAACCAAAAGATAACCCTAAGTCTTATAGGTCCATAATGATTACGCCTCTGATGGGGAAAATAATGGAGAAAATGATTTATCACAGACTCCTCTGGTTTGTTGAGAGAAATAACATGATCCCACACACTCAAACTGGATTCAGGAAATACCACTCCTCAACAGATGCTTTCATTTTGCTAACAAATGCAATAAATGAATATTTCTCAAAAAATAATATCCTAGTGGCAGCTTTCCTAGATTTTGAAGGAGCTTATGACAATGTGAACCACCAAATCCTTTTAAATAAACTTGCAAACCTTGGAGTACCTCCTAAGCTAGTATCCTTTATTAAATCCTTCATAGAAGTGCAAAGTTTCATGGTTTGTTGTTGGTTCAGCCTCTTCACCTCAAAAGACAATATCCAAAGGCTTACCTCAGGGAGCAGTCCTCAGTTGCCTCCTTTTTGCCCTATATCTCTGGGACATCAACCTACCCCACACGAATCTACAATATGCTGATGATCTGGTGCTATGGTCATCTGGCAACACCTTTCAGATAGCACAGTCAAATCTGCAAAAGTCACTTTTCCAGTTTGAAAAATTCTCTCAACATTCAGATTTACCCATTGCACCCACCAAGTCAAAAATAATCCAATTTCACCGGAAGCGAAACCATGTTAATGCAAAACTAACTCTAAAAAGACTTCTTTCCACACCCTGGGGTTGTAAGGAGAAAACCTTACTCCAGTTTTATAAATCACATATAAGACCCCATATTGACTATGGGCTCATTGTCTATGGTGCATGTGCAAAGACCCAGATGCAAAAAATTGAAACAACACAAAATGATATAATACGTCTCATATTTGGTCTTAGGAAACCCACAAGCACCAAGTTTCTGCTTATGGAGAGTGGATTAACAACAATAAGGGAGAGACGTAGCCTTCTCTTGATAAAACATCTTTCAAAAATTTAATAAAATAGCTCACACACATTACATAATTGGTTAAGAAATCCAGCCATGTATAGAGGTATTGCAGATGAGTATACCAATATTCAAAAGAAGTTCCCTGTACCAGCAAAGTCTATTGCACCTACTTTCCCCCAATCCCCTCCTTGAAATTGGTCATTTCCCACAATAAATACTGAATTTTCAAAATGGAATAAAGATTTAACCCCCATTGCTTTTGTCCAGAAAAAATTTGCAGAACTTAATACAATTACCTATAAAAATCACTTCCAAATATTTGTTGATGGGTCAAAAATGGATGAGAAGGTTGCAAGTGGTGTTTTCCTTCCTCACCTGAAAATTGCAATGGGCGAGAGATTATTTAATAATTTATCTATAATGTCTGCTGAGTTAAATGCCATAATCATGGCATTAGAACACCTTAAGCAAAAGCAACCTTTGATTGAAAATTCGAATAATATTATCATCTATTCCGACTCTTTATCAAGCCTTGAGTTACTGGCCTCAGCTCCTCAATGTAAATTGGACATTGACACTTATCATTGTCTCAGTATTATTGATAATGTTGCTTCAAATGGCATAAAAACTTACTTTCAGTACATTCCTAGCCACTCTGGCATAAGTGGTAATCATCAGGTTGATGAAATATCAAAAAATGCTATAAATATTGACCAGCCAAGTGGGAGACCAATCCCAATTAGAGATATTTACCGATGGAGGCTATCAGATATTAATTTTAATAAGATTAATCCTATCCTTTCCCCCTTTCCCAATAAGCATCTCTCTAAAATTTATCATAGAATTCGTTCTGGAACAAATGGACTAAATTTCCTTGCATTCTCATATAAGCTTTCTAATTCAAGTGGCTCAATTCCCCTGTCCCCTCTTTGCAGGCATTGTAATATGAATAATGAAACAATTGACCATTGTCTATTTGAATGTAATATGCTGACGTCTGCACAACATACCTTGCTTTGTAAACTGTTAAAATACTTCAAACACCACAAAATCCCACTATCAGCCAAGAGCCTAGCCAACTATACCTGCACACAGAGCATAGAAATCGACATCTATCATCTTATATTTGAACTCCTAGAGTCAAAAGATCTGCTGAAAGATATCTGAATATATCTAATAAATATGAGGCAATCAAGCCAGTAGCTCTGTAGCCCACAGAGTGAAGCAAAAGGAAAAGGGCTAAATAGTTTTACTTAAAAGCCCGCCTGCTGTTAAATAGAAGAAGAAGAAGGGAAAATAGGAAATGCTAATATGCTCCAAAACAAAGTATGTAAAATGACAAAAAAAGCTGCAGCTGAGTATTACCACAAAAAAATTTATAACCTTTTTGAATCAAAGCCTAGCATGTGGTATAAGGAAATAAATAAAACAAATTTGTGAAAATTCTCTAGTGGTGTTGTTTTTTGTTTGGATTCTAATGATGAAACAGTTGCTAACCAGTTAAATGGTCAGAATAATCCAGTCTTTGCTGCCTCTTGATGTAAAAAAAACAAACCAAGAGTATCAGAAAATTCCAAATGGTGGGATTTTCCCCACCATGCCTTTGCCATTCCCCACATACCTTTACCTACTATTTCTGAGGATTGAGTTTTTAGTAAAATAAAGAAACTTAAACGAACTACTATAGCTCCCATAGATATTCCAATTAAACTTATAAAAGCATTTCCTGACAAATTGACTAAGCCACTAACACAAATTTTTAGTTGCATTTCAACTTCTTCAGTTTACCCACAGATATGGAAAACAGGGTATGTTACTCCAATCTCTAAAAAAGATACTGAACTTAATTTCGATGGTGTTAGGCCAACCACTTTGACCCCCTTGTTCAGCAAAATGTACAAAATTTTTGTAGCAAATTGGCTAAAAGCTGAAGTTGAACGTCTTATTGATCCTCATCAGTACAGTAACAGAAAGCATACATCAACATCTCATTATCTAGTCAGTTTTTTACATTTTATTTTTAAGCATGTTGATGAGCCTGGTAAATGGCTAAACTTAATAACAATGGATCCTATTCTTTTTCTAGTTATGATCCATGATATTGATAATGGTTGTGAAGACTGCTGGAAATATGTTGATGACCTTACCCCTGGAGAAATTTATGAAGCAAATGAATATAGCAAAGCTCAAATTTTAATTGATAGCAAGAATACTAAAGCTTCCAGTTCAAATATGACAGTAAATTTCAATTTAAACTATTTCATTTTTAAATTCTTCCCGACCAAATTTTCTACCAACTATCTCTGATTCTTTTAAAGTCAGGAAGATTAAACTCTTGGGAGTTATTATTACCCATGATTTAAAATGGGAAGCAAACACATATAGTCTAGTAAAAGGGGCAATGCTGCGCTGCAGATGCTCAAGCTTATGTTGAAACATGGCACCCCTCCAGATCACCCCCTCCAAATATTAACATCTTTTATTAGCCCAATTCTGGAATATGCAACTCCTGTATGGCATTTTGGACTGACAGCAGAGCTCTAATGATAGTATCAAAGCAGGCAGAAATGTTGTATGGACAGCTGCTGACAAAGTTGAAAATGCACACACTGTATGGATTTTGGAAGAAAATCTCTGATCCACCCAATCCACAAAACCCTTCCCCCTCCCCTCAATCCACAACAAAACAACTCCTGTGCAGGGTTGCAGTGCCTGTTGAGAAGCTTCAACCAGTACTCTGTGGCCATCAGAGGTTGGCTAAAAGTTTTATACCTAGTTTTGTAAAAATGTATAACAAAAATCAGGAGGATTAATTAGTGTCTTCTATGTATTTGGTTTTCAATGTGATTATACTGAAGAAATTTGGCAGTACCATGAAAATTTTAGTGAAAATAAAAGTTTATCTATTTATCTATCAATCTATGGTTGACTCATAACACCAAAAAAGCCAAAGGGAAAAATCAAGCCACATTAAGAGGCAGTGATGCACTTGCAACAGCAGTAATAATCAAATTTGGAAAAAACATTCAATAGTAGAATCAAATGGTATGTAAACTCAGCCCTGAGATGTATCTTTGATGAATAGAGTAATGCCAAATTTGCAGCCATTGCCCCTAGGATGGCATGGGTCAAATCCACATTGGAAGGACATTTTTTGGACCTTTTGACGATTCCTAGTGAGAGCTATCACAAATTTTGATCTGATGTTACTGGAGACTATAAGGATGTTCAGGGGAAAAAGGTCAAGGAAGGGGGGCCTAGTCAGCTTTGATGACTTTAGATGCTCAGAGGAGCACTATGATTTACAATTTCCTAAAAAATAGGCCACTCATTAAATTTTTGGGAGATTCATTCCAAACAAAGTGTGAATAAAAAATAAATAGAAAACATGTCAATGTTTCATAGGTCAACACTTATGCATTTACTTTAACTTCATTATTATTATCTTCTTTTTTTTTGTTATGGCAAAAAAAAAGACTTTTTAAAATATCATAAACTTCTACAGAAGAGGCTTAGGTATTAGGAGGCTTAGGCTTAGGGAAGTTGTTTGAGTTTGGCATATAAAACTTTCAGTAATGGGCTCAGAGTGTAAGTTATGGCCTCTCTAAAGCCTCTTTTCCCTTAACTTAAGTAATAGATTTAAAAATCTTGAGCAAAAGTGCAAGGCTCAGGACACTTTGCTTGTGCCTCATTTGAGCGTAAGATCTACTACTTGAGGTTTCACATTTATAAACCCACAGATTATGAAATGTTAGTGACCTTCAGAAGGGGTGGTGGTATGTACTTATAAATACCTTTCTGGGGCAATCTTTGAGGTTCTGGATCTATCCTAGTTTCCTTCACCTAACAGCTACTTACCAAGATAGACAAAAGCCCCTCATCTAGGATTTCACCTTTCCTTTTAGTTTTACATATATCATAGGTTATACCTGGGACTATCAAGGGGAGGAGGTCTATCTATCAGCTCTAATCTAGAATTAGGCTGCTGACAAGGAAACATTCCAAGAAAAACAACTCTTGCTTCATGATATACAAAATAATTGTATTCAACACATTTTGATTGCAGCTCCACTATACTTTATCCCACTCCCTAGTGTGCAAATTTAGAGCCCAAATTATATATTTCCTGTGCATTTAACCATGGGTCACTCTTGTTTCAACCCATGTACCAATAAACTGAATCAACTTCAAATTTCAAAATTGTTTGGTGTAGTCAATCATGAGTTACTATAAGCAGATCTTGACCATATTCAAAAATGGGCAACAACATGCCAAATGAGCTTTAATCTTGACAAATGTAGTGTTATCATTTTGGCAAGTCCGACCCAGGTTTCAAGTATACAATGATCAATCCAGCTGCAAATAACATTTAAGAGCTGCAAAGTGTGGATGAAGAAAGGGACCTTGGAATCATTGTTGACAACCAGTGTAAATTTTATTCAAACTGCAAAAAAAACTGTGTCTCATGCAAACTCTGTCCTAACACTCTTAAAGAAAACTATATCCAGTAGGTCTCCCTGTCTTTTTGTGAGGTTGTACAAGGCCCTTGTCAGACCAGTACTTGATTTTAGAATGTGCATAGCATCACCAGGATACAGGGGTGATGTACAGCTTCTGGAAGGAGCACAAATAAGAGCCACAAAGGCAGTATCTAAGATGAGAGACAAGCCTTATGATGAATATTTAAAGGAGCTGAAATTATCTACACTGGTTTACCAATGACAAAGAGCTAACATGCTTATGACACAGGGTTACTTCACAAGAAACTCCCCCAATTCATTTGCCAATTTCGCAAAATATTGGCACTGACAGGAGGGGACATCCAAAGAAGCTGTTCAAACCATCTGTCAAAACTCAACACTGAAAACAGTTTTTCTTCTGCCATGCAGTAACCACTAGAATAGTCTGTGAAATAAAACAGTCTCAGTACCCAATAATGAAGTGTTCACAAAATTATTGGATGTTGAATGGAATGGTGCTCCCTAGAAGTACTAGTGGGATGTGTTTGATGTTTAATCATTCACATGATCAAGTATGGAGCAAGTAACAGATTACAATGGATCTTAATTTGCTCTTAAGTGCAAATTAAGGTAACTGTGAGAAAATTAAGAATCAGAAAACACATGGGAAATATATAATCTGGGCTCTATATTTGCACATTTAGGGAGGATTGGGGGCAAAATATAGTAGTGCTGTGGCCATAATTTATTAACTGTAATTAGGACTATTCTGCACATTATGAAGTAAGAACTATTTTCTTAACATATTTTCTTCTCAACAGCCCTAATTCTAGACTTATGCCCTGATTTTCAAAAAAAGCATAACAAATGAATCTAGTGGTACTAACTTCGTTGTGATTAAGAGTTTTTAGTAAACCTTTATATTAACAGAATATTCAGATAGCCAGGAAACAAACTTAGCTCTGAAATCAGATTTTTTTCTGAATCCAAATACAACATTTGTTTCCATTACAAATTCAATTTTAAGGACTTAATGGTCCCTAAGAAATGATAACTTTTTCTCTTACTTTAGATACAGCTTATATCTATGTTAGCATTTATGTTGTCAAAACTGGTTCACCCATAAATTGAATCACTGGTGACCAAACCAAGAATCAATGTATACATGGAAAATATATAATATGGGCTATGTATTTAGGTATAGTTAGATAGGATTTGTGATGGAAATGAATGCCATATTTGGACTTAGGATGAAATTCTGATTACAGAATTATATTTGTTTCTTGACTATCTGGATATTCTATTAATATAAAGGTTTACCCAGTTTTCTTTCAAAGAAGACCCTAATCAAGAATGTTACCAGAATCTTAATAACATAAAAATAGCACCATTAAATTCCATAGACTAATTTAAACTCTTTCTGAATATTACATTTGTAATTCTGACAATATGAACCCTCTCCTGATGGTATTTACACACAATTTGAGTAGTCACTAAGCCAAAATTGAATTTATCAGTAAAACTAGATATACCCATTATAGGCTTAGCCTAGGCTACAATAACAAAGAAATATATTATTAGGGCTATTTAAGGAACCATCAGGGGGAGAAAGTGGGGTGAATTGTCAGAAACATGAACATAATATTTGAAAAGAACATAATAGGCCTACAAGAGATCTAATGGTATTACTTAGACTATATTTTATCAAGACATTTCAGTAAGTTTCCAGTGGGTCAGATAATTTAGCTAAGAAAAAAGTGAAAACATCATTTGATGCCTTTTCTTATGCTCTTTCATAGGGTAAAAAACCAGTATCCAATTGAGGAAAATTACATAAAACAAAAACCCTCACATCTTGTTACCAAAGAGTAATTGGGAAGAATTGTCTATATCAGAGAAAAACTAAAAATCTAAGCTATATGTCAATATGGTTACTATTAAAAGTGTTTAAGATCAAACGCTTTAAATTATTAGTTTATTGACTTACCTACAAGGACCTCTTTCTGGAAATACCAATTATAGTATTTTGATGTATATATACTTTTAGTGTTTCAGTTTTATTCACATATTTACAGAAAGGCAAGTTTCTTCTGATTCTAAAAATGTAACTTTTATTGTTTGATATTTATTCAATAAACACAAATATCAGATATTATTTTTTCTTTTCAATTGCTTGTCAAAACAGAGACCACATTTTTAATTTATGCTGACAAATTATTGGTGAAAATTTAACCAAGAAGGCAGAGTTCTTGCTACTGCCTTTGCATTGCATCATGCTGTAGTAACATAGAGGTGGCCCAAAAAACCATTGCTATTTTTCCAGAATGCCAAAGTAAAGTGGTCTTTCCTGGGGCTAATTGTATATTGAGCCCTTAAAGAGGCACCAAAGGTATTATACATGAATAATGAAAGAGCACAAAAAAGCATCAAATGATGTTTTCACTTTCATCCTAGCTATTTATAAAGCCCATTGCAAATTTACCATGAAATTTACCCACCCTATTCCCCTTATGTACAAATATATACCCTGAATTGCCAAGAGCAAAGTTTCAAATTACAAAATTCAGTGCTATTTTTGTCAACAACATTTGAAAAACTTGAAACAGTAGGAAAATGGTTAGTATTTAAGTTGCCTCATAAATAAGGTTTGAATTGTTATAAATAAGTATGTTTGGAATATATTACTCTTGAGCAACATGGCTATTTATAAACTAGTGATATGTTTTTAACCCCTTTTCAATAACTTAACTAGTGTTGATAACTCCTTTGTGTGGTTACAAAAATGAAAGGTAAATATTTCACAGTTCATATTATTGACTTACAAATAAAGTAAACATACCACTCAATGCATTTTTTTATGCTCTTTCTAAATATAATAATCATTTTTGTTGCAAATAAATTTTAAACCCACCCCTATATATACCAATTCTATAAATAATTTGTATATTAGGGGGCGGGAGGGGTAAAGTTTATTTTTTATGCAAACAAGAGGTAAGTTTAAACTGCCCATCCCCCCCTTAATGTGCATATATACCCTGAATTGGTATATATGGGATGGGGGTAAAATTCATTTGCAACAAAAATGATCATTATATCTGTAAAGAGCATAAAAAAGGCATCAAGTGGTAAGATCACTTTATTTGTTAGTCTATAATATGAACTGAAAAAAATTTATAAAATGAAATACCTTAGGGGCCCCTTTTTGGGCTCAAGATGCAAGCCCCAGAAGCAATTATTGAATTATGAAAGAACATAAAAAAGGCATCAAATGACATTTTCACTTTCATCTTAGCTAAACTCTGTGGCCCACTAGAAATTTACCAACATTTCTTTTGACAAGCACCTAATCTGGAATGTTACCTTGATATTTCAGTAAATTTTTAATTATTCATATTGACTTACAAATAAAGTGAACATACCACTCAATCCCTTTTTTTATGCTCCTCCCAAATATAATAATAATTTTTGTTGGAAATAAATTTTACCTCCACCCCTATATATACCAATTCAGAGTATATATTTGCACATTAGGGGGGTGGGGTAAATTTTATTTCTGATGTAAATGAGCAGTAAGTTTAAACCTCCCCCACTCCCCTAATTTGCAAACGTATACCTTGAATTGGTATTTATAGGGCTGGTGGTAACATTAATTTCCTAGAATAATGTTTAGGCTATTATATTTGGAAAGAGCATTGAAAAAGGGGTAAAATTCTACTTTAGCTACTTTTGGCTATCTTGGAAAGGAGTTAGGTTAGGCAAATGAAACTTTCAGGGATGGGTCTACAGGCTAACGTATGTCCCAGAAAGGTATTTTGAAGTACCTACCCCCACTCCTTCTCTCTCTAGTTGGTCCTGAAATTTGCCTACTTGACCTAGCCTATTGAAATTTGGACCAAACAATATTTATTTTAATTTTCAGTTACCTGTTTTTTTTTCTTTGGCTTTAGTTCTGACAGTGCAATTCTTGTTATTTGAGTAGAATTTAAGCCATATCAAGGTTTTTTTTTCAAAATTTGGGAAATGTATTTGCATATCATTAAAACCTTGTAAATTTGGACTGAGCAAAGCTGTGAACCTGAAAACAATTTTGTTGCACTTAATCTAAGCAAGGTTTCTATTTTGAAGATTTATTTTGCAAGGTTTCACTTTTATAACACACAGATTTTTAAAGGTCAGGACCCTCTAGAGGGAGGAGTTGAGATAAGTACTTCAAAATACCTTCCTGGGACATACTTTGGTCAATATTTACCAAATCATATTATTGAGTAAGGAATAAAGAGAATACACCATTCGATGCCTTTTTTTATGCTGATTACAAATATAACAATCATTTCTATCAGAAATGAATTTTAGCCCCCCCTATATATGCCAATTTAGGGTATATATTTCTACATTAGGGGGGGGGGGTAAAGTTTAAACTTACCTCCCATTTACATCAGAAATAAAATTTGCCCCGCCCCCCTAATGTAGACATATATACCCTGAATTGGCATATATAGAAGGGGGGCTAAAATTCATTTCCGATAGAAATGATTGTTATATTCATAATCAGCATAAAAAAAGGCATCAAATGGTGTATTCACTTTATTTGAAACTCTATAATAGCCTATGATTTGGTAAATATTGACCCATACTTTAGCCTGTAAACCCATCTATGAAAGTTTTATTTTCCTAACCCAATGGGTAAAGTTCTACAAAATCATATTATTGAGTTAGGAATAAAGTGAATACACCATTTGATGCCTTTTTTTATGCTGATTACAAATATAATAAGCATTTCTATCGGAAATGAAGGTCAATACATACGAAATCATATTATTGAGTTAGGACTAAAGTGAATACACCATTCGATGCCTTTTTTTATGCTGATTACAAATATAATAAGCATTTCTATCGGAAATGAATTTCAGCCCCTCCCCCTATATATACCTAACCTAACCTAACCCCGAATTGGCATATATAGGGGGGGGGGCTGAAATTCATTTCCGATATAAATGCTTATTATATTCGTAATCAGCATAAAAAAGGCATCAAATGGTGTATTCACTTTAGTCCTCACTCAATAATATGATTTTGTATATATTGACCAAAATGAATTTCAGCCCCCCCCCCCCTATATAGGCTATACCTAACCTAACCTAAACCTGAATTGGCATATATAGGGGGGGGGCTGAAATTCATTTCTGATAGAAATGATTATTATATTCATAATCAGCATAAAAAAAGGGCATTTAATGGTGTATTCACTTTTGTCCTAACTCAATAATATGATTTCGTAGAACTTTACCACCCAACCCCTTTCCAGGATAGTCAAAAGTAGCTAAACTAGAATTTTACCAAAAAAGGCATCAAGTGATATGCTTACTTTATTCATAGGCTAAGTCAATTATATGAATAACAAAAAATTTACCACCAAAAGTAGCTAAAGTGGAATTTTACCTTAGGTTTTTCAAAATATATGGGGTTGTATACCCCCACCTTCCCCAATTGACAGCACAGCCCATAGGCCTATTTTACAATCTGAATTCTTGCGGGCTACTGACTTATTGATAGTTGCAACATCTAATAATCATATATGTAAACAAATAGCAGAACCAACCTTTTCAGATTTTGCTAAGTGCCTTAAAAGTCCATGGTTAAATTTCACAATTTTATTAGCCATTATGAAGCTCTGAAAATTTATCAGAGAAGTGAAAAGAAAAGAAAACGGACAAGACTTCCATGGTTTTCAGTGTATAGAATTTCCTTAACAAAATGATTTTTCGAAGAGGCCGAAAAGCCAAATTACACTTTCTTTAGTGCGACAGAACCAACCCCGCCTTCAAAGGAAGACGATGAAATCTTAAACTAGCGCTGGTGGGTTAACAAAAATTCAATAAGGTGGTTAAAAATATAGATATCAATCCCTAGACTATGGAAAAATATTTCATTTGGATTATTTAACCAATTTTTGTTGTTACCTATTTTTTTAGAAGTTGACCAGGTCTAGGACAAATTTTTTTGTAAGGATAACAGTCAAAATGAAATTGCGTGATTTTGCAGACTTGTTTCGTCAACCCTATCCTGTTCAGGTGCACCTAATTGGTAATCCAATTCGCGTCTTTTGGGTGAATTTCGCTATGAAGGCCAAATAAAAGATCCCCTAAGTCTTTTAGCAAGCTTTAGTAAATTTTCCGTTTTAGTTTTCGGAAATAAGATTTTTGTGGTATATGTATTTAGCTGATTTAAAAAAAAACTGTTTAGCTGTTTTATTGGGAGGGGGATATTTTCAGTTGAATGATTTTGTTTCAGATTGGTTACGTGGGTTTGTCATTACTGACGATTTTATACACCTCTTGAACTTTGTAATATGGAAGACCTGTGAAGACATCTACCCATTTTTTGAGTGACTAGTTAATTTATATAATTAGTTTAAAAGCTTTTTCCACAAAAAAACTCAAAAAACGTAAAGAGATCCATTAAGACAAAAATGAGCAGAATAAATCAAATAATCTTCCAAACGTGAAATTACCAAACATTACCATTAATAAATAAATGAAACTAAAAAAAAGACAGAAATTAAAATAAATGACCGAATCAAACTCAAAACGAGCAAAAACTAATGTGAATAGGCCTGACAAACCCCATGTCTTCTAAAGACAAGAGTAAAATTTGCTCTTTATAAAAAAAATTACCGTGGATTGTCAGTTCATTATACATATACTGACATTTATTTCTTGAAGTTTTAATAATTTTTTATTTATTATAGAAAAAAAGAGAAAAGTTTAAAATTTACTTTGTTCTCAGTGAAGTGAAAATTATGTTCTGGTCTTGAGAAGCCATCGGGTTCGTTTGATCTACTCATGTTAATTTTTGCTCGTTTTGAGTTTGACTCTGTCATTTATTGTGATTTCAGTTATTTTTGAGTTCCATTTATTTATTAATGGTGATTAGTGGTAGTTTTACGCTTGGAAGATTATTTGACTTTATTTCTGCTCATTTTTGGTTTAATAGAGCTCTTTATTTTTCTTTGAAAAACTTGACGTATGAAACCAAGAGAAGGAAGGACAAGAAAACGAAGATTTTGTCAGCGAGTGGCAAAATATGAAGACGAAGGACAAGCAAATATTTCGATAAGGAAAATCTCCGCCAAGTTGTCTTCAGTGCTAAAAAAAAACAAACAAAAAAATCTAACCTTTCGAAGTGAAGTTGACAAGAGGAGAAAATATATTGAATAAAAAAAAAGAAGAAAAAACAGCCAGAAATCAATGAAAGAGAATTCACCAATTTGATTGAACAAGTATTCTATGCCCTGCAATAGATTTTGCCTGTCTGCAATTTCGATTTTTATTAGATATGTGGGCAGGCTGTCGTAAATTAGACCGGTCGAAAATATTAATCGAGTCTTTTAATATTAATTTATTAAAATTAGGCTTAAGCAAATATCTCCTGTGTCTCTATTTTATAGACAAATCGCTGTTTATATATTTTGATCTCAATTGCCTCTTTAAAAGATTGCGGTAGGCCACACATTAAAGTTGCCTCTTCAAAAAGAACTAAATGTCTAGGATTTTCGAAAATATGCAGGGCCAAAGCTGAATCGAAGTTGTCATTTTATTTTAAAATCTCAGGGACTTATCTATTGAAATTTTGTGTTCATGCAATCGTTCCCCTAGTAGCCAGTATAGAATCAGTTTTATCCTTTTTCGAGTTGAAAAAATGTTCAAGATTTTGTTCAGTTTTGAAAGAAACAGAGAGATTATGTTTTTTTTTCAAGTTAAAAATCAAAAAAACATAATCTCAGTGCATAATTTTAAAAATGAAAAAATGTACTGAATTTTACTGAAAAACATAAAAATTCATCTTTTTTGTTTCTTTTTTCCTTTAAGAATCTGTAGTGTGGGTTGCTATTTGTATATTGGAGAATCTTTTTCAGCAATTTTTAATCCTGACACAAATAGTATTGTTTAATTTGATTTTATACCTCCTCAAGTTGACCTGAAAAATAATACTTAATGTCATTCCTACAAAAATCTGTCAATGCTCTTTGACAACCTGGACACACTTAGACTCTTTTGATTCATTTAAATTGTAAGAGCAGAAGTAGCAGTAGTAGTAGCCCCGAAAGTTTCAATTCAATATCCCCAGTCGTTCTCGATATATTGCTGAGGTTTCTTATTAACAAAACGAAAACAAAACCGTAAAGAAGAGAGAAACATGGATAATACAAGCCAGTGAAAAGCATAGATTACAGTGCAAATATTTCTGTTAAGACCTCCGCTTGACCGTCCTCAGTGCACAATACTAAAAGTAAAAAAAAAATTACTGATAAAAATCTAAAGATAATATAAAAGACCAAACCTTAAAATAAACACAAAAACTAAAATATGAAGACCCTTTCAAAGTAACGGTACAAGGGTAAATGAATAAAAATATACTACTGAATGGGAATTCAATTTTTCAATTTATGCAGAGCATTTTATTAAAAGCCAGTCACTTTTCAGATAAGATATTATCACAAATTCTGTTAGGTTGCAAAATATGATTTTGTTGATTTATATAAAAATGATCAGAATATAGGTTTTTCGTGTCTCTATTGAGAGCTACCTTTCGGTGAATGTGCTTTTTTTTTTATCTCAATTGCCTCCCTCAAAACTTGCATGGGAGTTTTAACGGGGACAATAATGGGTGTGTTGTGCAATAAAATGAAATGGTGTAGATTGTCATAGACATGTTGAGCCAAGGCGCAATAAAAGGTCTCAGGCCTTTGGTGTAGCTCCATTGCTTTGTCAATGAAGGACCTGTGTTCCGACAACCTCTCCCCCAGCTCCTGGCGGGCTCCTCGAATATAGAAACAACCGCAAGAACAGGGAACCCTATATAATTTCTTAAACCACATTGGCCTGACATCACATAAAGAAAGAAAAACGAGCAAAAATGGGGTTTTTATAGGCCAAATAACGATACTGAAAAAACAAAGCGAATATTTCGAGAGGACAAACGCCTCTCTTCCTCAGGGCGAAACGAAACGATGTATCAATAAAAGCCAAAAATTAAAAGAATTAAAACCAACTACCTAACAACCATAAAAGCGAGTTATTCGCCAATATCCGCGATTTGCACAAAATCCAAAAAAACATGAACTGCCATCGACGGAATACTAGCGAGCAACAGAGAGAGGCGTTTGTCCTCTCGAAATATTCACTTTGTTTTTTCAGTATCGTCATTTGGCCTATAAAAACCCCATTTTTGCTCGTTTTTCTTTCTTTATGGGAACCCTATGAAAACCACTGCCCAAAATGGGGCTGATTTTGTCTTTGCCACAGTTAAAAAAAGCTCTTCATTTTATTAGAATTTTTAAAGGTGACATTTAGGTCATGTTTTTATTAGAATTCTCTGCAGTTTGTCGCTTAATTTAGGAAAATAGGGTAAAACAGCGAAGACGTTCTTGTCATCACCAAAGGGGTGATATCTGTTGGGGGTTGGGGAGCTGATGCCTTCTTTTTCTGCCTTTTTTTCTATGATGGATTCCAGCAACTTTTTGGGATATCCGTTGCAAAACAAAATGTCCTTCAGATAATTCAGTTCTGGGCCTATATAAGCTTTTGAGCATATTCTTATTACACGATCGACCGAAGATATAACTATTCTTCTTTTTACACAAGGAGGGTGGTTTAAAGAGAGATGCAAATACCTATCATTATTGTGTAGGTATTCTACAAATCGAAAAATCAAGGCTGAGAGATTTATTGAAGATTAAGTTGTCCAGAAAAGGCAGTTTATGACTATATTCTAGTTCTAAGGTGAACTGAAGGTTAGAATCCAAAGTCTTAAGATGAGTCAAAAAACTGTTAAGTGCTAATTCTCCATGATCCCACACAGAAATAACATAATCGACAAACCGGCCCCAGAAACGGTGTTTCAGAGGAAAAGTATTCAAAGCGGATATTTCAATAAATTCCATATAAAAAGTGGCCAAAAAAGATGAAAGGCTTGTACCCATTGGAAGATCCATAATTGGGTAAAGAATTCATTATTGTACCGAAAATATAAGGAAGATCTATTGCAAAGGCGAACAAGACGCATAATAGTTTCAATATCTAATCTTTTACAGTCCATCCGGTCAATATTATCTTCTAGTTTATTTTGAAGAGCAAATTAACATTCTCTAATATCACATGAAGTATAGATAGAAATGGCATCTAAACTGGCCAAAATTTTTTTTTTTTTATTTCAAGGTCTTTTAATTTTTCAACAAGGTGACCTGAATTTTTAACGTAAGAAGTTTGCGTTGACATAAGAGGACGAAAATTTGTGGATAACCATTTTCCCAGTCTGGAAGCTGGAGAACTATAAGACGCCACAATTGGGTGCAGAGGAGCTCCATCTTTGTGGATTTTCGGAAGGCCATAGTATTTAAGTGTGGAGCACCCTTTACGATAAAATATTTTTAACAGTTGTGGAGTAATGAGTCTTTCAGTTTGTAAAGTTCCCAGCTCTTTTTGTTCTTCATGGATGAACTTGAACAAAATGGCTATCTCAAAATTTTTATTTGATATATTTGGAGAAATGATGGGCGTTGGAGGGGGGGAGGTTGCCCTCCAATCAGTTTCGACTATTAAAAAGGGCACTAGAACTTGCAATTTTCAATCGAACGAGCCCCTTTTGAAGTTTCTACGACAATTCATTCATTACGAAGTGCCCTGTAAATATTTTTTACGTTTGTGGAGTAATGAGTCTTTCAGTTTGTAAAATTCCCAGCTCTTTTCGTACTTCACGGCTGAACTTGTCGGTGGGGTCTGAATCTATAGATTTATAATTGTGAGTGTCGGATAAAATATCCGTGACTTTGTTGTTATATGAAATTTTATCAAGGATAACAATTTTGTTCCCTTTGTCAGCCCTGGTGATAATGTGTCTTTTGTTAAATATTTTTGAATTTGTGTTTCCCGATCTTTTTAGTTAGAGGAATACAGAGTAAAGTCAAGAAGATACTTAACAACCTCCCCTTGAAGTAAATCTGGGTTTTACAATGCCTCTTGAACCAAATATATTCGCCTCCACACTGGAGACTGTCTCTGAGAAATTTACTCGTGTTTGAGGTAAGCAAAATTTTGATTCCTTAAAAAAGACATGGGTTTCTTCTGGTGTAAGAACTTTAGAAGATAGGTTCTCAGTGGTCGGACCAGAACGGGATCTAGGACGAAAACGTCTGAAACTTTGAAATTTTTTGAATTGTAATTTTACAAACTTTTCTGATAAACGAGTCCTAGCCATAAAAAGTCGAGACGGAAAGAAATTTGAGCTATTTTAGAAATCCGTTGAAAATTGGCTGGTGAGAGGTTTTGCTGTAAAAAATATCAAATTTTTGAGATCTTTTAAAATGTGGGTCGATGACTGAAAAAACAAACCCTATCACTAAATTTCGGCTCCAATTATGTGCCTGTGATGGACGTGGGGGAAGGAGGTGGCTGGTTTCCCTCCAATCACTTTCGACTATTAAAAAAGGCACTAACACTTCTGATTTTCAATTCATTGAGCCCTCCTCTGAAGTTTATACAACCACCCTTTCCATAAAAACCTTATATACCCCCGGGGCATACTTTACAACCCTTGCTCTGATAGGTGTGTGGGGGGAGGGGTGTAATTTTCAAAGATATAATTTACCGGACCTTTAAACTACACTGAACAAAATAGCTATCTCAAAATCTGTATTTGATGTATCTGGAGAAATGATGGGCGTGGGGGGGGGGTTCCCTCCAATCAGTTTTGACTATTGTCAGTTTTACTATCAGTTTCGACTATTAAAAAAAAAAAAAAAAAAAAAAAAAAAAAAAAAAAAAAAAAAAAAAGATTTTGCAAGCTAAAAGAAACAAAATTAGACAACTTATTACAAATGTAAAAATTGTCATTGCTAGGAAAGACAATTTTGAAAGATAAGGGATTGAACATTGAAATTTTCCAATTCTAGTTGGGTTTGAATCTAGATTTTGGTCATGCTTGTCGTATTTGCTGTCCGTCAGCTTTTCCATTCGAAACCACATTGTAATTTGTAGTCTCACATTTGTCTCATAGTCTTAACCGAAAGGCTTAATAAAACGATATCAAGAAACATGTTACCCAAAGGATCCCAGAACTTTTGAAAGGTGTGGACTGTGTTTAAGTGAGCACCAGTAAGCCAAGAATTGTGTAAAAAAAAATAAACAGACAACCATAAATGATCATCGGTTGGAATTGGAAACTGCCTTGTATCTAATAAAAACAGCATTATTGCAATCATGTGGATAAAACGAAATATTTAAATCTTAGTTACCAGGACACAAGACAGACAGCATATCATCTTATATTTTTACATAGGGGGATGGGATGATTTTCTATTGCCTGATTAAAAAAGAATCTTCATCATGCTAACATAACGTTTGCGGTTCAGTCGAATGCATTAATTTTTCCCCTTTTTGCAATGAATATACTAGGTAGATGGATTTGAAAATATTTGCAAAACTAAAGGGGCTCCCATTGAAAAGCAAAAAGTTAAAAAAAAGGCTCAACAATCAGTAGAATTTGGTCTATTATCCAGATTTATAATTATACTCTCAGTTGTTTTTGCCAAGCCACTTTATGTAATAATGTGAATACTTTTGCCTGAAAATGGTTACTTGGCGTCTTAATTTTACCGTGTCGGGTTTTCAGCCTGAATAGGTTGCGCAGGTCAGTTTGTTTGTATTCCTTGCATTAGCCAAAATTAGTATTGTGCTTTTGCGACAAAAGTTATTTGTTAGATATAGAATGAACATGGAATCTCAACTTAGAGGCTACCAAATACTTATATTCTTCAGTTCTAAGGGCTTGTAGTTGACACTACTTAGGCACAATTCAGACGTGGTACTGAATTTCAAACTGGGTTCAGACTCTTCTTCAAATTTTAAATTCCGTCAAAGATTGAGTTTACTAAAATACTTCAAAATTTAAAGTTTAAGAAATATGAATCGATGCAATAAACAAGTAAAGGAACAGAATGTATTCATAGCAGATTTATGGAAGAACTGAACAATAAATTTGAGCATGCCAGCTCTTTATGATAATAGTCAGTCAGAACTACAAAAACTAAAACACTGAATCTAACATCTCGTAGACAGCTTCTTTTTAAGAAGCAGGCTTGTTTGCAAAGCTAAGCAAGTACTAGTTATATCTAAAACAGAAAGAAGTGAATTTAGATCTAGATTCATGACTATAAATTTTCATAACTTCCTACAAGTCATATTTCAAAAATTCGACGCTAATTCTTATGGTTCTGATTGGTCAATAATTCAATAAGGTAGAACTTGTTCCTAACAGTATATCGAACCACCCTCTGAAAGAAAATTCCAGACTCAATTGAGGACAAGGTTCTACATCTGAACACCACCTTAATAATTTTCTTTTTCTTCGTTATATCAACCAGTGGGTGGGTCGAAAATGTATTATAGCTTAGCTAGAGGAATACGGTAACGTCCTTTCAGTACTTTTGGAGGGGTTTCACTCCAAGGGGCTTTTGGAGCGAAGGGCTAGCTTCTAGGACTGACAATTCACTGAATAATTTGAGGTTCTTTTTGCCGTGGGAGGAAAACACTACACACGAAGTGGTTGATCTGCGATTTTATTGGTTCCATTGCAGAGTCAGTACGAGTGGTGTACCCTGCTGAACTAGCGATTTAAAGTGAAAAGGGTGCAAATCTTAACTATGTGGTATTTGTCTGGATCCTATGATAAATACGAGAGTAGTATTCAGAGGGAAAGGGGTATATTTTGGAGGAGACAATGTTAATGAAAACCCCATGAGAAAATAACGAGAATTATCTCAATAATTCAACGATGAACATTTCAATCGGGTATGGAAAAAAGTTTTTTTTTATTGTGAATGATAATTCTTGATTTTCAAAATTCTGTTCATTAACTAACTTCGAGTAGGCGAAACTCACTTCGGATGGGCGATAATGTTTTGAGCGAAATATTTTGGGAAAGAAGTTATTAATAAGAAATCTCCTGAAAAATTCTAACGAGAATTATATCAAAAATTCAACAATGAACGTTTCAATGGGGTACTGACAAATTTGAATGCCAATCCTTAATATTACATATTCAGATCATTACTAGGTTCGAGTGGGGTAAACTCATTCTTAATTTGCAAATTTCTATTAAATATACTTTACATAATCTTTTTCTTTTCATTTTTTTTAATGCATTTGTCGCTTGAGTCTCGATAAAAAGTAAATTGAATGTTTTGCTGCTTTTACTTGGGCAACTGTAACCTCAAGAAAATGATTGCGAAACAGTCTTTTTTTATGCAAAATTTACATTTTTGTCTTTGCCTCCCTCCATCCTTATCCAAAAGATAATCAGTAGTCAAAGATCTATTTTGTTGGTTACACTCAGTTAATTTGGAGCCCCATTATCGAAGATTGTTTTTATAGTATAAGGAGTGACTATTTCAGCTGTTCCTCTGCCAAGTGTACCAGATTCGTGGAGTTTATAGCCTATACAATGATTGGCTATGACTGAAGGTGAAACACAACAGCTAGGAAATTTTTGTTTTCAGTTTTCAAATTTTTAATGTGTATTTTAGTGTTTAGTAAACACCGCTTAACTGGAGCTCGCTGGTTTTTCATATCAGAAACAGTAAAAATAAAATCTTCCCTGTTTGTATTGTTTTGTTTAGCATCATTTATTCCAAAAGGACTGTTAATTTGCTATACTTTTGGTAGGTTTATTGATAGTACGCTTAGAAAAAACTATGACAAAAGCAACCCTAAAGCTGATAATACTCAGTTGCACTGCGGTAGTCAGATATGAAATTCCTCCTGGAGATATTTATTTGATCAACTTTATACATCTCTAATCTTATAAGAAAAAAATCTTTTATTGACAGAATTGAAACGTTTGTATCTAGCATTCTTTATAGGCTGGAGAAAAAAAAGTTCAAAGTATAAATAATTATTTTAAACATACGAAAAGTGCAGTGAAATAAAAAATAAGATCTTTAGATAAGTGACATTATACTCAAGGGGAGTGCTTTACCCCCCCCCCCCTCCGACAAGCCTTTTCCACGTAGAATAGGGGGTAAAGGGCAAAGGCATGATTTTTTTTCTTTTTTACCAAAACAGCATTATGTCCTTCATGAATATTATAATCCAACATATTAAACATCTAAGGCAAAGGAGTAAATGTTATATCTTCTTAGCCCCCTTTCCCATTGTAGACTCATAATCGCATCCTCTTTATGATTAACTTTAAAATGGATTAAGATTGGGCAAGATACAGTGACAATTCTGGCTTCTCTTGCGCCCTGGGGAAAATCTTGATTGGCCCCCCCCCCTCCTGTCTTCCAAAAATTTCCAGGCAACATTTTAACGAATTTTCATTTGTTAATAAAACTTACATTTATTGACTAACTTTTCTATTTAGAAAATTATAATAGTGACAAAACAGCCTCGGATCCGGACTGCCTTTTAAGATCTCGACCATCGCGCGTCAACGGACATTCTGCTAACGACGTCAGAAAGACTGACAAATTAAATCTTCTGAACCAAAGGAGGTTCCAAATAGGCACCTGAATTTTTTTGACTTTGAACGTACCTACATTAAAGAGCCTACTTTCTGAAGAGTTTTCCAAGAATAAAGTGGCAATTACCGGTCTCACAAAAACCCGTCTAACCAGAAGCGGCAATAATCACTTGTTTCTCTGGTCTGGAGGGAGCATGAGAAGGAACGGCGTTGGTCTCGCGCTAAAAAGCCTTGCAAGAAAGGCATTACTCTTGCACGAAGCCGTAACAGACAGACTAATGAAGGCTCGCTTTGGAAACAAGCATGGTAAGATGACCATCATCGTATGCTATGCCCCAACCAACGATTCTGACGACACAACCAAGGAAGAGTTCTACTCAGCTTTGACCAGATGTCTCACGATATGCCTTCCCACGATATAACTGTTCTTCTCGTTGACTTCAACGCCAAAGTGCGTGATGATACAGGTGTTTTGCCTGGCACAATTGGTCCTGTATCCCCCGACCCACTATATGAAAATGGCCTCGCCTACTTGAACCATACCGTTCTCACGACCTTGTTATTGCAAATACTTTCAATGCAAAACTATCCACCAGTACACATGGTATAGTAATGACGGTTGCACAAGGAAGATGATCGACCATTTCATTATTTCCAAACGCTGGAAATCATCTTTGAAAAACTGCAGGGCTAATAGATCAGCAGAGCTCGGGAGCGCAGATCACAGGCTTATGTGTGCGGAAGTTCAGCTTTGCCTCCAAGCACAACGAACAGAAAAAAGGCCAGTCGCTGCAGATATTTGGAAACTTAAGGAGCCAGATACCCTTCTGAAGTATATTATCGAGGTGTCGAATCACTTCGAACTCATTAGCACCCTTTGTACCAGCGAAGGTGCCTGGAGGTATTTTAAATCGCAGACGAGCGAAGTAGCACAACTGGTGCTTGGCAAGAGATGTTTTCCAAAGAAATTGTGGCTAACTAATGAAACACTGCAGGTCATAGAGCAAAGATGAAGGGAAAGACTCCTTGGGGATATGGCCACTTACTGAAGTCTTAATGGAGTGTGGAACAGACTCATTCACAGGGACCGAACTCAGTTCGTTGCAAGGAAAGCTGATGAAATTGAACTAGCTGCAAAAAAGATATGGGTAGCCTGTTCAAACATCTCCGAGAACTAACAGAATATAAAACTCCCCCTTTGGGACCTGTCCTATCCAGGGATGGGATACTTCTATCTGACGAAGGTTCCTGTTTTGAGCTGTGGAAGGACCATCTCTGGTCGCTCCTAAATAATGACATAATTAGCCTCTGCAAAATTATTAATTACCTCGTCCCAATAGATTGCTTCTAATTCTTCGCGTTCTACGATCATTAACGCTAAATCATTTAGTCACTCCTGGTCCACAGTCGATCTGAGGTACACTAATGCTAATTTTAGTTTCCGAAACGACCGCTCATTACTACCAAACGACACTGCAATCGGTAATAATATGTGATAGCCAGTTTTTACGTTTGCGAAAACCCCTTCATCTTCGTATTGCATAATTAACTCTTAATAAAATGAAAATTAACTAAATTCAGTCTACTTACTTTTATTTTCAAGGAATGGGGATGAAGATATAAGAAAAACGAAAATTTCGGATTCAATTTTCCAACTGCGCCCTCTCCTTCATTTTAACATTAATAAAATTCCAAAAATCACTAAATGATTATAAACGTTAAATTATTTGTTTGAAATTCCCGCCCCCCCCTAAAATCTGTGCATCCGGGATAAGAGCCCCTTCTGTTTTCCCCGTAAAACCACCCCTGGCAAGAGAAACTGGGGGGGGGGGTGGAAATTTTTCTTAAAAGAGGCCGAGGCTTCAGTTTTTTTTTAATAAGTCAAAATAAGAAAATAGAAGAAAAAAAAGAATTAATAGAATATCTAACGAATAGATTTTCGTTTTTTATTTGCCTAGATTTTGTAGGCTACTATTTGATTACTCTTTTTTTGGTCAATATATTTGTATAAATATAAACAAAAACTGCAACCAATTCAAAGGGATTTACCCCTAGATTTGCTACTGGGAGCGACCAGCATCTTCATGCTGTGCTCCCTGCTACTCTCCCCCCCCTACAGCTATACAAAAAGTAGACCGTGTACAATTGTTTTAAAGATAGCTAATAAACTAAATTAAGATAAGATCTTGCAAGCTTTTCTAAAATGTTGCGAATATAAAATTTGGCTTTTTGAAAGAGCAATCTGAATTAATTTTTGGTTTAGGTTCAGTGATGCCATTCATCCTCTAATTAATTCGCCACTTCCGATAGGTCTTTCCCCTCAGGTCATCCCAAGAAAAATCTGGACTTCAGAGCTTCTGATAGACCCCCTTTAAAAGAAATTGCTTAAAAACGAAGATTTTATCAGAATCTCATCTTTTGAACAGTATTGCGAAAAGGTGTTTTGTTCAGAATCTTATCCAAATTCTTTTCAAGTCATTATTAACCTGATGTTCCGCAACACTAACAAAATACTATTTTAGAAAAATATATAGGCCATAGACATAAAGTCTATTTCTTTTCCTGTTCATCCGTATTCATTTTGCCTATACACCATTATTGTTCTTTGTCTTGTATTTATCGCTATATTTTGCCTATTATTACCTCAAATTTAGCTTACGTTCGTGACAGAGGCCTCATGCTCGTGCCACACTTGAATGACTGAATGATACATGAATGACACGTGTTTTTGGTGATTTAAATGTCAAATTTGTAATGCAGAAGCAAAATGTTGAAATGACTAGAGATTGGTTTCAGAAGGTACTAATTGGTACTAATTTGTTGCCAACTATTGCCTACTAATATTGCCTTTGCATCTCTTGCTAGATTCATACAACAGACAGACAGAAAAGTAAGGTTGCCATCTTTTTTATTTCCTAAGAATTATGCCTTAAATCATAAATCCGATTGCTCATCACAAATTTTATACTTGAAAGTTGGACATCGTTCAATTCAAGAAATTACGGATGGAACCCATAATTGGCGCTGTAGTCGTACAGTTTTGATTTTACCAACGAATCTGACTATAGCCTGACCAGGGCATCAATCTGCTTCCTATTAGCTGACCTTAGAATACAGTCCCCAAAGAACCTACAGTCCTTAGAATCTGGAAATTCTAAAGGGTATATATTAAATAGGAGATCAGAGAAAAAAAACATGCCTGAGGTTTTGACTTTCACTAATAAGTACTTCGGACGTAACCCCTAAAAGTCATATATGACATTTTCACACTTCTGAGATAATTATCAAAAGATTTGCAAACTGTCCTCAAAGAGATGAACAGGGATATGTATATTGAATCACACATTTACCCTTCTGATCTACGTTGCCCTACCAATCTTCCTTTCGAGACCACCTTAGCAAACAATTTTTGGTAATTGTCTCAGAAGTATGAAATTGTCATACACGACCTCAAAGCGTGAGAGTATCAATTTGCTTGTGCAGCGAGGTCTTTTCTTATCATCAAAGATTCGGCATAAACAATTTTGGTATCAAAGTGTCTTCAGAACCAAATACGATAGAAGAAAATAGACTAAACGTACTGATATAGCATGTTAAGAATAAGAGCCGTGGCTAGGGGCCACACCTTCATAAAAATCTCATATAACACCTTTAGACCATAGAAGCTAGTGCAATATGAGCTTGTTTAATTTTTTAGTTGAGATGTGTCTTCACATCGGTAAGCAAGCCGTTTTACGGCCGGTCCATAATTGCAATAAGTTCAGGAACGCCACATATGTAAACGAACCATAAACTTCGTTGGATAAAAATATCCCCAAAAAGCAGTCTTCAGAGTATTCGCTTTATCGTTGCTTAGATTTTTAAATTTCATGGCAAATGACCAGGGATGTACAAACGGGAGAGGGCTAACGACCCCTCCCCCTCAATGCCAAATTTTCTTGTGTTTCTAGGCATTTATTATTTGAAATATTAAATGAAACTAGCTTTTTTATTATTGCCCCCCCTAAAAAAATCCTGTGTACGCGCCCTAAAACGACGACAGTGAAAAGAAACATACATTCACATGTCCTGGATGTCCTAAATGTTCTAAATGCACAGATCTTTAGTGTAATCAATTTAATTAATTAATTAATAGATTAATTAAATTAATTGCAAACATTAAAGACTAAATAGCTGTTTAGAAGGAAATTTGACTAGCTTTATCCCAAGTATATTTAGCTAAAAATAGTGAACTACACTAATTATAACTAATAAACTTAATTAAGCTAAGTAAGTCATTAAACCATTGAATACCAAATAGTCTTTCAGAAGATAATTTGACTAGCTTTATTCTAAGTGTATCTAGCTTAAATTACTGATCTAAATAGACTTATTTAAATCAGGCAAGCCAATTGAATAATTAAAACAATTGAAAATTTGATAGTTTTTCAAGAGGCAACTTAATATACTTCACTAAATGTACTTTACTAAAAGTACACTGAAACACACTTAGGTACACAAAAACAAAAGAGAACACAAAGAAACCTGAATAAGTTTTGCTTTGTGATTACGCGTTGCATTCAGAAACAGCAACTCCGTTTTTTCTTCCTTTAGTAGAAATAATTAACTTGGCAACACGGCTGCTCAAATGCATTCTCTACCCTTGGCAATTTGTTTCCAGATAACAATGTCTATCCATAAACAGATGCAACCCTATAATCACAGATATAATGTAATTGATTAAAATAACAGCGATATAAAATTTGGACAATTAAAACCAATTTGAACAGTGGCAAACTTCTCCAACTAGGAAACATATTATTCACCATAGTGATTTTTACTTTAAAAAAACCATGAGATTTTCTTTTGAAGCAATTATTAAAATAATAATCTCTTAAGGAGATACGTAACCCAGAGCACGATTAGTACTGCAATACTAAGATTTCTAGGTCACAACCTAGGAACAGGACCGTGAATAAGGGGGACGGACATCCCAATACCTGCGCCTTAAAGAGTATTAGTGCAAGATTTGTTTTCTTTTCTTTTGAGTGTAAAATGACATAACGACTTTTTTTTTAATTAAAATGGCTTCTAATTGATTTTTTTATGATTCTTTCTAATAGGTCAAAAGAAAGCTAAAAGTCTGAGAAACTTTACACAAACAGCATACAACCCCAGAATATAATTGCATGATACGGCCAAGAAGATGTTGCATTCAATTATTTGCTACCAACATAAAGGGCCAATAAATTGCCACATCATGCCACATTCATTTGTATTCGTGACAAGGCCGTACCCAGGATTTTCTTCGAAGGGGGTTTTACTAAAAAGAAGGGGGGTTTTACACAAAAGAATCTCAAAAAAGCATACAAAATATGTTTATCTCCATTTTTGTTACGTTTTTACGAGTCAGACAAACATTTCGGGGGGAGGGGGTTCAAACCCCCTACCCCCCTGGATACGGCCTTGATTCGTGAATAAATTAAAAAGGAGAGGAGGGGAGGGTAGCTTGAAGACAAAATGTCTGGGTTAAATAATAGACACCTGGAGAAAGGGCTTTGACCAAGACTAGGCAAGGCAATGTTTCGTAATTACGGAAAACTTAAGAAGTTAGCCTTTTAGTCTATAAGACGAACTTTTCCTGCACACAGAGGGCGCATAAACTGGGTGAGGTTCTCTTTTTTTACAAAAGCTTTCACAATATTATTCTGTGTGCAGAATGATATTCTACACACAGAATATAACACATCTGTGTGCACACAGAATATAACACATATGTGTTATGTATAATATAACACATTAAACAGCTGAGACACTTGCCACAGTTAGATATGATAGATAACACTTTTTTAAAGCTAATAAGTACTGTAATAAAGTTTAGGTTCTCCTAGCATTGGCCATCAGGAAGCTCCATCTAGACGGATCTGCACTACTAGGAGGTTCAGTTCTTAGATTTCTTCTCGAAACAGTTTGCTCCTCAATTATGGCAGGATTATCACACCTACTTTTCACATTTTGTTTATAGCGATACAAATCACTTTCGTCCCTTTCTTCCCATTGTCTTGGATGAGAAGTTGGTTCAACGTACAAAGGGTGTAATCTAGGATCAGGATACAGGGTCTCTTGTGACGACAAAGGCTTTTTTGTCGTTGGTTCTCTGAAAATAACTGGGTTCCGCATTGGGATACATTTTGACGGCATTGAAAAGTTCACAGAGATATTGATTTGATGCAAGAGAGACGATGATTGTGTAATATCTGGAAGCAGTGGCTCGACTAAAGCAAGTTCAATAGACATGGGGACATAGAATGTTCCCTTGGGGTGCAAAACAAAGATCGGTAAACTCTCTTGTTCATACTGTGGCTCTTGTTTTTGCCAAGTAGTTAGTTCGGCAGCAGATGAATTCTCGAAAGAGTTTGTATTATTCATGGGATGGTCATAATGTTTTAACGAGCCCTTAGACACAGAACGATAGGCAGGTTGTTGGTCAACTTCTATTTTCGTCTGCCATGCATTTTGAATACATACTGATCTTTTATCATCCTTTGAAAGACGTGGGCGCTTAATATCGTTGGAATCTGAATTCTGACTGCTAGTACGAGGAGATGTAGGCCTAAAAAAAACACTGAGATAAGTATTACCAAACAGTTATATCACAACATACCAAAGAAAATAAGAAATAACGGCATTTGCCAATGAAAATCAGCAAACACAGTACGTAAAGTTTTCCCTTCAGTTTTTAGTTAGAAACAACTTGCAATAGTCACCCTCTTGCTGTGTCGATTAATGATGCATGAGAAACAGCTAAAAGTTCTTGGATTCAACTTTCCTTTTTTTTTTTTTTTTACTAGCTCAGTCGGTTTCCAATAACTGTTCGTCTTCTTTTTTTTTTCAGGTGTTCTTTTCTTTATAAAATTTTCGTGTTACATGGAATTATATTTTTTTTTCATCTTATATTTTCTACATAAGTCATCTATTTTTTTCCGGATGTGAACTCCTCCCCCTCCCAAACAAATTATTTTTCCCGAAACTGATACTTTTGCATTAAACTTAAAATGCTTAGGACAGGGGTTCGAGTCCTGGTGTACCTACCGATTTTAGAAAAACTCGAATTAAACCTCGTCATAAGAAAGGTAAGAGTGAGGGCGGGAATTATAGAGGCATTAGCTTAGTTTCTGTAGGAAACAAATTACTTAGCATGAAGATACTTTTTAGGTTTAGAGATGCTGTTGATAAAATTTTAAGAGAGGAACAGTGCGATTTTAGAAGAGAGGATGCGTCAACTAAATTTTCAAAAAGCAGAACGGTACCAGCGCAACGCAGGCGAAAGATTTTTTATTTATTTTTTTTTTTCAGTTAAGAAACTGATCATAAGATACGATTTTGAAAATTGCAAGCATCTGTAAGGTAGGGACTTTTTAGTGTTTCATACATTTTGGGATGAAAAAAAAAAAAGGCTTTATTAAAACTAATTGGGAATGATGACAATGATAATCAACGCTGAAGAAAGCAAAAAAAAAAAAAACTGAAACTATTTGGCTCCATTTTCAATAACCTAAGTTGGGAAAGCAAAAAAAAAAAAAAAAATCAAAATCAAATAAAAGAACAAGGCGTACGAAAGAACGAAGAGGATAAAAAAAGAAGAAACAAAAATACAAAACGACGATCTGGATAATTTTCAGCCAGCGAACAACAAAACAAAGCAGACATTTCGGCAAGGACCTCCGCCAAGTCGTCCACCAGTGGTCAAAATATTATATATAAAAAGACAAAAAAAAGTATTTCAAATATTCAAGATTATAAAAAAACATTGAAGAAAAAAAAAACAGAAAAAATAAGCCACTTTATACATATAATGCAAGCAAAAGTAAAGGTTGACTGAAAGTCAAACCATGAATGAAACGACCATTCAGATACTATATTGGGCACTCATTCTATCAATGGCTGCAGATGTAGCCAGTCTATTGATCCGTTTTGTATAAACATTACAAGTTCATTCTTTTTTTTATGATGAGAAGGGATGTATGTTGAAACTGTCTTTGTTAGATTATCATAAATACAATTAATAAAATATCTTCAATTTAGTATAAAATACATTTAATTGGGAAAGGCTTTCAGAGAAAATAATCAAAGGGTTGTTCCACATTTTGCAATGAAGAAGTGAAGAACTACGGAGCCAAATTAATGAGTCAAAAATCTTTCCCCGGTTAAATCAAAGCGTACAAAAAGTATCAAGAGTATCAGGACTAAAATACATCGGGTATTGTAAGTGAAAATATTATCAATAGATCTGCTTCAATACTTCTGTTTTGATTTTTCTTTTTGTCTGACCTTTCCAAGTAAACCAAGAGTTTGCAGGAAGCCTCCCAACCCCATCCTTTTTGCATTCCTGGTATCGGTGCTTCACCTTAGGTAAGAATAAACGAGCCGAGGATACTTAAGCATACACCCAAGCCTGTGTTCTTAAAAAAAAAGAAAATACAGGAAACTTGATCTTAAAATCTGTCAAGTCTTGCGATTCGAACCGTGGACCTCCACATAACTATGAGCTATAACAATAAAGTTTGCGGAGTAATGCTTTAAAAATTGTTGATTTTTTTTATAATTAAACATGGCATCCTCCAAAGTACACCCCCCCCCGAGCTATAATGCACTTCTCCATTTGCATTTCTCATCTTCGGAGTATTCGCGAAATTATTTCTGTGTCACCCCTGACAAAGCCTCTAAAGTTGATTCTTTAACAGCCTCCAAAGTCTGAAAATGGAGCCCTTTTAAATTTTCGCTAAATCTTGTGAATAAGAAAATCAGAGGGGATTAAACATGACGAGTAGGAGAAGGTGGGTCTAAGATTTGTTGTGGCCGTTTTAACTAAAAACTGCTTAACAATGATGGCTGAATGCCCACGACCAATCTTACCACAAATCGGATCTCTTTCAGCAAATCTTTTCACGCCGACTTTTCGTTACTCCCACGTTGTAAGCAGAATTAACTGTCTGACGTTAAAAAACCCATTCTTAGAACACAATTACAAAACCATAAGCATAGCCTTGATTTTCGATCTTGACATCCTGGCTTTTTTTGGTCCGTGGCTAATCTGCTTTTTCTCATTTCATGATCTTCTTCTTAGTCTAAGGATTGTACTTGTCATCTCAAGCAAAGACACTGTCACTGCAACCCTCGCCCTAAACATTCGACGGGAATCAGGAATTAGGAGGGGCTCATTACATTAAAATTTTAGAGTAATAGTGCCCTTTTTAAGTCAAGTGATTGAAGGGCACCCCCCCCCTCCATCATTTCATCAAAAACAGCCAATAAGAATTTTGAGATAACTATTTTGTTCTGCATAATTGAAATGGGTCAAGTAATTTTGTCTTTGGTGATGACACCCCCCCTCCACAACTCTCAGGTTAAGGGTTGTAAGCAAGGGTCCTCAGGGCAAGGATTATGTTCTCAAGGATTTCGGAGTTTTCCCCCAATTTTTGAAGGAATTTCATCGAAACTCGTTGCTATTAAAGTCAATATCACTCTTCATCGTCATAATAGCAAAACACACGTGCACAAAAACAGAGCTACACTCAAAATGGTGTTGTTAAGACAGCTGAAAATTAATTGCGCGTCTGCGTGAAATGTAAACAAAGACTGCGTCAATACTATAACTCCTCTAGTGTTGCAATCGCCTTCACAAAAAAATGAGTCCGCGAATTTTATTGTCAAACCTCGTATTCTGGGTCTTATTAGCAGCAGTAGTTGCAGTATCATGACTGCAACTACTGCTGCTTCTCAAAATTCTTAGTCATGTAATTTTTAATGGACCCGCTGTATTTTTCAATTTCATTCAAATGGGATTTGGTCAAGAAGCGAATTAGGAATTCATACGACTTCTGGGTCTTATTAGCAGCAGTAGTTGCAGTATCATGACTGCAACTACTGCTGCTTCTCAAAATTCTTAGTCATGTAATTTTTAATGGACCCGCTGTATTTTTCAATTTCATTCAAATGGGATTTGGTCAAGAAGCGAATTAGGAATTCATACGACTTCTGGGTCTTATTAGCAGCAGTAGTTGCAGTATCATGACTACAACTACTGCTGCTTCTCAAAATTCTTAGTCATGTAATTTTTAATGGACCCGCTGTATTTTTCAATTTCATTCAAATGGGATTTGGTCAAGAAGCGAATTAGGAATTCATACGACTTCTGGGTCTTATTAGCAGCAGTAGTTGCAGTATCATGACTGCAACTACTGCTGCTTCTCAAAATTCTTAGTCATGTAATTTTTAATGGACCCGCTGTATTTTTCAATTTCATTCAAATGGGATTTGGTCAAGAAGCGAATTAGGAATTCATACGACTTAGCTGCATCCACAGTTAGTTTCAAAGATTAAGTCGTTAAAGTTTCATTAAAGCTTATTAATAAAAGAAAAGTTAGCAAGAAAAGAGTCAACCTTGTCCTTCAAAGGCTTATTGATGTTACAGGTTTTCTCAGTCACGAATAGCATAAAGTTCTGATAATTAATATTATTGGTTTATAACCTATCAAGAAAAACAAAATATGAAAGACTGAAAACCGAAGAAAAAGAGGAAAAACGAATATACCTCAACAAAACGTTATAAAGTCACACTTCTCCGCAAATTAGTAGATTTATTTATGTCGGCGCTGGATTTTATAATTCGTTAATCAACGCCTAGAAATAACGTAGTAATATGGTGCTTCTTGGATTTGGTGCTATTTTTGCTCCACATGGATAAAATGATAAAGATCCTCAAGAGCCATTAATGGCGCATATGGCACCAATATTTATTGACGTTTCAGTTGCAGAGTCTTTTTTACAGGGACAGGCACAAAGCCTGTCACCCAGCCTTGCAGCAGATGGGAACTCCGAGGCCCATATTGCCAAGCCGAGATTGGTCCACTGCGCTACCAGAAGTAAACTCGTTTAAGGGTTGCTAGGTCATATGGTTAGAGCATCATTCCAATAATTGTAGAACATGAAGAGAAGCAAAAGGAACTTCAAAAAGAAGCAAGAGCCACCATATGACGGCTCAGCCCCGTCTCCTTTTTTTACTTTTTCATGACAAATTATCTGGCTGATCATCATAACCTATTTTAAGGATTTTTCCTACTTTTATGCTACTATTAATCGATGCTGAAACAAGTAATTACAATACATTTTTCTGTGTATCTTTTACAGCATGTTTCGCAGCGCCAAGGACATTAAGCACTCGATATACAACTGTGCCTCGAGCTTGGTTGAATCATTAGATATTAAAAGAACAGTCAAATCTCAGCTTCAAGAAATCAACATACGGCTTAGATGGAAAACCCTTCCAGAGAGTGGATTTTAGATGAATTTTAAAGCATAAAGGTTTTTTACAATACTCTTTTTTGGCCGTTCCCTCCTTCAGGTAATCAGAGCAATTGGAGTTTTTAAGAACTTTTTAAGCAGATGTCTTGTCTTGAAAAATGGTGCAACGGTGCTCGGAAGGAGGTAAACAAATGAACTTGTAAGTAACTGTCGTAGACGCCAGATCGATCCTTATTTTTAAGGGTACGAATTGGTCTTTCAAATCTACACCCTGAAACAGTAACAGTAGCTCGGTGACAGCACTAACAGTAACAGTAGCACCCTGAAACACCCTGAAACAGTAGCTCGGTTCTGGATCATTTAGAGTAGTAGCAAGTGAGTGCCAAACAGTCCAGCGTGAAACAGTCAGTCATGACAGTGACAGTGACTCTGATAATCCGATAAACAGGAATTTCCTAACTGTAATGAAGTAAAACTTATGTTATTAGTGTTTGGTTTAGAAGAGGACATACACTAGACCGTTACCTATTTTTGTACAAACTTTAAAACATTACAGGTAGCCTAGGGTAGGAGTAAAAGTATTAGGTTGAAAACGACCTTTGAGATCCATATTAGGGCTGTCTGGGTAATTATGACTAGGGATAATGCCAAAAATTCTTCCTTCATTATTTTTTCCTATCAGAAAAACCCTGTGTAATTGATTTTAAAATTTACTTTCATATTTCTAATGATTTTTGAGCCTTGTACTTTCCATATTCTAATGCTTTACTATCCGTTTGCAAGTTTTTGGTTGTTATTCTGCCGCCCTATGGTTTTAACATTTTTCATTTTCGATACCTGATAATTCGATAGCAAAATTTTACCATTTTGACATCTGAGATTCAGTTTTATCCATGTATCAAAGTACTTTTTGAAATTTTCTTTAGACTGAAAATACATCGTAAATTGGTTGAAAAAAGAGCCCATCTCCTATTTTCTTTTCAAACAAGTTTGGATTATTCAAACTAATAATTAACTTTTTAAAATACAATTAACTTAAAATTCAATTTAACAAAAAAAGTATGCTTAACTGATGATCAAGTAAACTAAACAAGATCAATTAAACGTCTGTTATCCACAATTAACCAAGTCGATGTAATGAAATATCAGTTTATCTTACCTGAGATCATTATCAGCGCCAACGTCAGCAACAAACCTTTGCTTTATATTATTTTTGAACTTGTACGCTCCATATTCTGAAGATGAACTGAATGGGCTTGTTGGTGGGGTTTGTCGTCCGTCAAACAGCCTAGGTGGACCATAATCCACGTTGTCGTTATAACTATAATTGTGGCATTCTTCCAAACTTTTTCTAGTTAATACTCCATTTTCTTCCGGAATTCTTCGATCTGGAAGAGTTCGCTTCGCCTTAGGCCTGCAGAAGGCTTCATAATCTATAAAAAACATTACAAAATGACAAAATTGTGGCTTGAAGCTGCATCTTCATCTAGTTATTTTCAACAACATCGTTTTGTTGGACAATTAATTTGAGAGTAGGACAAATTACTTATCGGTAAATTTGAAGATAATTCGGCTACAATTGAAGCGATTGATCTTTACTTCCGTTCAGTAAATTATTTTGGGTTCACTTTTTCGCCAGCTAAAAAAGATCTTTGCTTTTAGTGTGCCAAGTCTAATATACTGTGTAAATGTTGCTTACGAATTATCTTATTGCTTGCGCTACTATTTTTTTTACGTTGTTTACGTTATTTTCGTAAATGTGATAGGTACCGCCATAAATAAACCTTTCGTAAGTAAAAGGTAAATTCAAAACGATTATTTTTATTTAACAAGCCTTGTGACAAACCTTTGTGCTGTAAGTAGTAAGTACATATTGAATTTGGGGACTTTACGTTCCCTGGCAGCTTTCCAGTGCATGTACCTATGGATCTGGTTTGGTGGGTATAATCTGGTTTGGTGACTTACCAGGGTCAGTCACCTATTGCTACGAGCGGTACATGCCTTACCAGACGGGTTTCTAAGGCAACACCCACGTTTTGGAACTAGGAGCGAGATTGTAGGTTGCAATCTGACTGGTTTCGTTTCACGGGTGCATTAATAGAACGACTAATGTTTTTGAAAAGGGTAATTACTTCTAAGTTCAATAACCAAGTTAAACTTCCGATGGTTAAGAAAGCGTAACGGGTAATTAAAGTATGAGGAATGGGATGCTATAATTAGAATGGTTTTAAGTTGAAAATTGTGACGTAAAAATAACTCTATTCGCGAATTTTTTGCGAAAAGATATTTGTGTGAAGGTATTGCGTTGGTTAAGAAAGCGTAACGGGTAATTAAAGTATGAGGAATGGGATGCTATAATTAGAATGGTTTTAAGTTGAAAATTGTGACGTAAAAATAACTATTTGCGAATTTTTTGCGAAAAGGTATTTGCGTAAAGGTATTGCGTTGGTTAAGAATGCCTCACGGGTAATTAAAGAATGAGGAATGGGATGCATGCATCAACAATACAAAGAATATGCTCAGATACTTAATAGATTTGACGCCTAAAAGAGACATTGGTAAAAGGTATTCAATAGCTTAATTGAAAAGTAACGATAGAATGACATTGTGACTTGACCTAGCTTTACCTCCCCGATATGGTCTGTATGATACACAAGTAACGTTTGAAATGTATTGCCAATTTAAAAAGAAATGCCTAGAATGGATTTTGAGGGGGTTGGGTTGCTTGAAGGGTTGAGTTGCACGATGGTTCAGTTGAAGGGGGTACAGTTACACGGGGGTTTACTTAAATTGGGTTGAGTTGCACGAGGGTTCAGTTAAAGGGGGTACAGTTACACGGGGGTTTAGTTAAATTGGGTGGAGTTGCACGAGGGTTCAGTAGCACGAGGGTTCAGTAACATGGGGATTCGGTTGTACAGGGTTTCGGTTATACAGGGATTCAGTTACATGGAGGGTTCAGTTGCACGAGGGGGGATTTGCGAATTGGAGGAGATGGGGTGATAGTGTACTGTATAATACACAAGTGATGTTTTGGAGAGTATTGTCAATTTAAAATAGTTTAGAAATAAAAAAAAAATTTAACAAGAAATGGCTGAAGTGTTTTGAGGGAGATGGGATTGCATGGAGGGTTGAGCTGCACGAGGGTTCAGTTAAAGGGGGTACAGTTACACGGGGGTTTAGTTAAATTGGGTTGAGTTGCACGGGGGTTCAGTAGCATGAGAGTTCAGTAGCACGGGGGGTCAGTTGTACAGAGTTTCGGTTATACAGGGGTTCAGTTACATGGAGGGTTCAGTTGCACGAGGGTTCAGTTAAAGGGGGGAGAGTTACACGGGGGTTTAGTTAAATTGGGTCGAGTTGCACGAGGGTTCAGTAGCACGAGGGTTCAGTAGCACGGGGGTTCAGTTGTACAGGGTTTCGGTTATACAGGGGTTCAGTTACATGTTCAATTTTTTTTTCAGTGTAATTGTATTTAGTGAATATAATGCTAACAAGGGGAATTAAGTTTTGAGGGGGATGTAAAAATGGTACTTATTTAATATCCCGGTAAACATACGACTAGAAATGCTTCAGGAGAAATAGACTATTGCTTCTTTCTGAACTAATCAATATTCCTTGACAAATATTTTTCTATTTTTACTGTGTTGCTATTATTCAAAACATTGCATTTTATATGCCACATGAAACTAGCGAATAATTATCGTGGCTTCTTAGGTGTTCAATTTTTTTTTTCAGTGTAATTAATAACATGAAAAAATGATGAAATTTAGATTTGGCTAAGCTCTATTTTTACTACTTAATATGAAGTGGGGGGGGGGTGAGGGCAAGTATTCAGTTAAAATAAAGCTAGGAAGGGGGAAATTAAGTTTTGAGTGAGGTGTAAAAATGCTACTTATTTAATACCCCGGTAAACATTTGACTTGAAATGCTTCAGGAGAAATAGACTATTGCTTCTTTCTGAACTGTCTGGGGAGTGGGTGGAGGCAATTATTTAGTGAAAATAATGCTAAAAAGGGGGAAATCAAGTTTTGAGGGGGGTGTAAAAATGGTACTTATTTAATATCTCGGTAAACATACAACTAGAAATGCTTCAGGAGAAATAGACTATTGCTTCTTTCTGAACTAATCAATATTCCTTGACAAATATTTTTTTATTTTTACTGTATTGCTATTATTCAAAACATTACATTGTCTATGCCACATCAAACTAGCGAATAATTATCGTGGCTTTTTAGGTGTTCAATTTTTTTTTTTCAGTGTAATTAATAACATAAAAAAATGATGAAATTTAGATTTGGCTAAGCTCTATTTTGACTACTTTATATGAAGTGAGGGGGTGGGGGCAAGTATTCAGTTAAAATAAAGCTAGGAAGCGGGAAATTAAGTTTTGAGGGAGGTGTAAAAATGCTACTTATTTAATACCCCGGTAAACATTTGACTTGAAATGCTTACCAAAGAGTATTTATATTCTTGTCACTTTTCGTTCCCCCAATTTTTCAAAGCGGGTGTTTACAACTAAGGGGGAAACCGGCCCGACCAAAGAGTATTTATATTCTTGTCACTTTTCGTTCCCACAATTATTCAAAGCGGGTGTTTTCAACTTAGTGGAAACTGGCAAGACCAAAGAGTATTTATATTGTTGTCACTTATCTTTCCCCCAATTTTTCAAAGTGGGTGTTTACAACTAAGAGGAATGGCAGAAGGATGTATTAGCGATGTTATAGTGGAGGGCGAGTTGCTAGCGAAAAGCCCGTGTGGATGAGTTGAAATAAAAATTTTAACAAGAAATGACTGAAGTGTTTTGGGGGATATGGGTTGATTGGCAGAAGAATGTATTAGCGAAGTTATAGTGGAGGGTGAGTTGCTAGCGAAAACTCCGTGTGGATTAGTTTAAATAAAAAATGTTAACACGACTTGGCCTAAAAGATCTTTGGGGAGAGAGTGTGATTGTCAGAAGTGCTTAGTAGTTATGTTATAGCTGAGAGCAAGTTGCTAAAAAATAATCTCAGCTAATAAGGGTTTTTGACCGTAAACTCTTGTTTTTTGTAAGAAATTAAGGAAAATACAATTCGGTGGTTCATAGGTGAAACTTAAGTCCAGGTATGGATCGAAAAATAAACTATTACTGTAGAATCTGAGCTAATAAGGGTTTTTGACCGTAAACTCTAGTTTCCTGTAAGAAAATTATGGAAAATACAATTCTCTCGTTCAAATGTGAAACTTAGGTCCATTCTCTGGTTCAAATGTGGAAAAACCCGTGTGGATGAGTTGAAATAAAAATTTGTTAACAAGAAATGACTGAAAAGTGTTTTGGATGAGATGGGTTGATTGGTAGAAGGATGTATTAGCGTAGTTATAGTGGAGGGCGAGTTGCTAGAGAAAAAACCGTGTGTATGAGTTGAAATAAAAAATTTTAAAAAGAAATGGCTGAAAAGTGTTTTGGGGGAGATGGGTTGATTGGCAGAAGAATGTATTAGCAAAGTTAAAGTGGAGGGCGAGTTGCTAGCGTATAATCTAAGCTAATAAGGGTTTTTGACCGTAAACTCTAGTTTTTTTGTAAGAAAATTATGGAAAATACAATTCATTCGTTCATAGGTGAAACTTAAGTCCAGGTATGGATCGAAAAATAAACTATATCTGTAGAATCTGAGCTTATAAGGGTTTTTGACCATAAACTCTAGTTTCCTGTAAGAAAATTATTGAAATACCATTTTGTAGTTAAAATGTGAAACTTAGGTAATTTCTCTGGTTCAAATGTGAAACTTAAGTCCTAGTTTTGGATATTCATAATTAATAAGGACTGATGGCTCTAGTTTCATATTTTTTTTTCATAAAAACAAACTATTTTTTTTTAAGCTTCTAAATTATTAAACCTTTTTTTTTTTTGTACTTATCTTAAAATGACAAAACAGGCTTACGACTCAAACAATTGTACTCTGTGATTGGTCAGAGACACAATGTGGCTTTCCCACTGGTATTCTATTTCCGGATATTGTCACTACCTAGTCTATTGTATGTATTAAATCAGTATTGTTTACGCAGTGGTACAATAAACACATAAGTCATATCTTTAAAAAAAGTGAAGATGGATCTTTTTGATAAAGTGTGTTCACATGTCAATGTTATTGTAGCATTGAATGCTGACAAGGAGAAGTATTTAAACTATGAAACAAGTAAAAATGGTAGCACTATTGGAAATGTATGTGTGCATTGTCATGACAGTAAGGAATTTAATTTAACTTTGGACATTTTGAATCTGTTCCATAAAATAGTTCACCATGTTCTCTCTTGATATTGTAGTTATTGTCTTCTCTTAGTTCATAATCAGTAGAATAATCATTATTCCATTTTGAATCATACACAATTTTTACTGGTGTCTCATGAACAGGCTCAATATGCTTTTCGTCTTTGCTATTATTTGATTCATTGACTGTTTGATGAATGCCAGTAACGTTTGCTGGTGCTTTGTTTTTCATCGTTTCATCTTTATATTCCATAGTGATATTTTCTGACAATCCCCATTTTATTTTTCTGGCAATTTCACTGTCTATTATCACAATATTTTTACACAGGTAACAGTTTCGGCACGTAGAAAAGATATGGTTTACGATATTAGTAGCAGAGTAGGCCTTTCTTTTCCTCTTTGCTTTCATTTGAATGCGAATACCTAAATGCCGACGAAAGGTTCTATCAATAGGTAGCATGTTACCTATAGCACTAGCATGAAGATACCCCTCTTCATCAATTATTATTTTTATGTTGGCATTCTCTTTGAGTACTAACATCTCTGGAAATGATACTTTCGCATATCCACCATTTGTATAATTGAATTTTTTTTGGTATTCCAAAGAAATTTAATTCCAAAGTGTCATGACAACGCACGCATACGTTTCCGATAGTGCTACCACTTGTACTTGTTTCATAGTTCAAATACTTCTCCTTGTCAGCATTCAATGCTACAATAACACTAGCATGTGAACACATTTCTAATGGGGGGTCATCCACATGTTCAATATACACTTCATCTTTGCTATTATTTGGTTCATTAATTGTTTGATTAATGGTAGTGACGTTTGCTGGTACTTTTTTTTTCATCGATTCATCTTTATATTCATTAGTGGTATTTTCTCCCAATGACCTTTTTATTTTTCGTGCAATTTAACTGTCTATTACAACATTATTTTTACAAAGGTAACAGTTTCGACACGTCGACAAGATATGATTTATGATATTAGTAGAAGAGTATGCATGTCTTCTTTTGATCTTCCGTTGAATGCTAATACCCGAAAGTTGACGATGGGGTGCAACAAGAGGTAGCATGTTACCACAAGCACTGGCAAGAAGATGTCCCTCTTCATCAACTATTATTTTTATGTTGGCATTTTCTTTGAGTGCTATAATCTCTGGATATCTCGCTCTTGCATATCCACCATAAGAAGAGTTGATTTTTTTGGTACTCCAAAGAAATTAAATTCCTTACTGTCATGACAATGCACACATACATTTCCAATAGTGCTACCATTTTTACTTCTTTCATAGTTTAAAAACTTCTCCTTGTCAGCATTATATGCTACAATAACATTGACATGTGAACACACTTTATTAAAATGCTCCATCTTCACTTTTTTAAAAGATATGACTTATGTGTTTATCGTTCCACTGCGTAAAAAATACTGATTTAATACATGCAATAGACTAGGTAGTGTCAATATCTGGACATAGAATACCAGTGGGAAAGCCAGCTTGTGTCTCTGACCAATCACAGAGTACAATTGTTAGAGCCGTAAGCATATTTTGTCATTTTAAGATACGTACAAAAAAAAAAGTTGAATAATTTCGAAGTTTAAAAAAAATAGTTTGTTTTTATGAAAAAAAAATATTGAATTATAGCCATCAGTCCTCATTATTATGAATATCCAAAACTGGACTTAAGTTTCACATTTGAACCTGAGAATTTACCTAAGTTTCACATTTGAACTACAAAATTGTATTTTCCATAATTTTCTTACAGGAAACTAGAGTTTATGGTAAAAAACCCTTATAAGCTCAGATTCTACAGAAATAGTTTATTTTTCGATCCATACCTGGACTTAAGTTTCACCTATGAACCAATTAATTGTATTTTCCATAATTTTCATACAAAAAACTAGAGTTTATGGTCAAAAACCCTTATTAGCTTAGATTTTTCGCTAGCAACTCGCCCTCCACTATAAATTCGCTAATACATCCTTCTGCCAATCAACCCATCTCCCCCAAAACACTTTTCAGTCATTTCTTGTTAAAATTTTTGTATTTCAACTCATACACACGGGTTTTTCGCTAGCAACTCGGTCTCCACTATAACTTCGCTAATACATCCTTCTGCCAATAAACCCATCTCCTCCAAAACACTTTTCAGACATTTCTTGTTAAAAAATTTTTACTTCAACTCATCCACACGGGTTTTTCCACATTTGAACCAGAGAATGGACCTAAGTTTTACATTTGACCCAGAGAATTGTATTTTCCATAATTTTCTTACAGGAAACTATAGTTTATGGTAAAAACCCGTTATTAGATTAGATACTAGAGAATCTATAGTTTATTTTTTGATCCATACCTGGACTTAAGTTTCACCTATGAGCCAACAAATTATATTTTCCTTAGTTGTCTTAAAAAAAACTAGAGTTTACGGTCAAAAACCCTTATTAGCTTAGATTATTCGTTAGCAACTCGCTTTCCGCTTTAACTTCGCTAATACACCCTTCTGCCAATCAACCTATCTCCCCAAAACACTTTTCAGCCATTTCTTGTTAAAATTTTTTATTTCAACTCATCCACATGGGGTTTTCGCTAGCAACCCACCCTCCACTATAACTTCGCTAATATATTCTTCTGCCAATCAACCCATATCCCCCAAAACACTTTTCAGTCATTTCTTGTTAAAATTTTTATTTCAACTCATCCACACGGGCTTTTCGCTAGCAACTCGCCCTCCACTATAACATCGCTAATACATCCTTCTGCCATTCCTCTTAGTTGTAAACACCCACTTTGAAAAATTGGGGGAACAAAAAGTGAGACGAATATAAATACTCTTTGGTCTGGCCAGTTTTCCCTTAGTTGTAAACACCCGCTTTGAAAAATTGGGGGAACGAAAAGTGACAAGAATATAAATACTCTTTGGTCGGGCCAGTTTCCCCCTTAGTTGTAAACACCCGCTTTGAAAAATTGGGGGAACGAAAAGTGACAAGAATATAAATACTCTTTGGTAAGCATTTCAAGTCAAATGTTTACCGGGGTATTAAATAAGTAGCATTTTTACCCCTCCCTCAAAACTTAATTTGCCCCGTCCTAGCTTTATTTTAACTGAATACTTGCCCCCACCCCCCTCACTTCATATAAAGTAGTCAAAATAGAGCTTAGCCAAATCTAAATTTCATCATTTTTTTTATGTTATTAATTACACTGAAAAAAAAAATTGAACACATAAAAAGCCACGATAATTATTCGCTAGTTTGATGTGGCATAGACAATGCAATGTTTTGAATAATAGCAATACAGTAAAAATAAAAAAAAATATTTGTCAAGGAATATTGATTAGTTCAGAAAGAAGCAATAGTCTATTTCTCCTGAAGCATTTCTAGTCGTATGTTTACCGGGATATTAAATAAGTACCATTTTTACACCCCCCTCAAAACTTAATTTTCCCCTTTTTAGCATTATTTTAAATTAATAATTGCCACCACCCACTCCCCAGACAGTTCAGAAAGAAGCAATATTCTATTTCTCCTGAAGCATTTCAAGTCAAATGTTTACCGGGGTATTAAATAAGTAGCATTTTTACACCTCACTCAAAACTTAATTTCCCCCTTCCTAGCTTTATTTTAACTGAATTCTTGACCTCACCCCCCTCACTTCATATAAAGTAGTCAAAATAGAGCTTAGCCAAATCTAAATTTCATCATTTTTTTTATGTTATTAATTACACTGAAAAAAAAATTGAACACCTAAAAAGCCACGATAATTATTCGCTAGTTTGATGTGGCATAGACAATGCAATGTTTTGAATAATAGCAATACAGTAAAAATAGAAAAATATTTGTCAAGGAATATTGATTAGTTCAGAAAGAAGCAATAGTCTATTTCTCCTGAAGCATTTCTAGTCGTATGTTTACCGGGATATTAAATAAGTACCATTTTTACACCCCCCTCAAAACTTAATTTCCCCCTTTTTAGCATTATTTTCACTAAATACTTAATTCCACTGAAAAAAAATTGAACATGTAACTGAAACCCTGTATAACCGAAACCCTGTACAACTGAACCCCCGTGCTACTGAAACCTCGTGCTACTGAACCCTCGTGCAACTCGACCCAATTTAACTATACCCCCATGTAACTATACCCCCTTTAACTGAACCCTCGTGCAATTGAACCCTCCATGTAACTGAACCCCTGTATAACCGAAACCCTGTACAACTGAACCCCCGTGCTACTGAACTCTCATGCTACTGAACCCCCGTGCAACTCAACCCAATTTAACTAAACCCCCGGGTAACTGTACCCCCTTCAACTGCACCCTCGTGCAACTCAACCCTCCATGCAATCCCATCTCCCTCAAAACACTTTTCAGCCATTTCTTGTTAAATTTTTTTTTTATTTCTAAACTATTTTAAATTGACAATACTCTCCAAAAAATCACTTGTGCATTATACAGTAAACTATCACCCCATCTCCTCCAATTCGCAAATCCACCCTCGTGCAACTGAACCCTCTATGTAACTGAACCCCTGTATAACCGAAACCCTGTACAACTAAATCCCCATGTTACTGAACCCTCGTGCAACTCCACCCAATTTAACTAAACCCCTGTGTAACTATACCCCCTTTAACTGAACCCTCGTGCAACTCAACCCAATTTAACTAAACCCCCTTTAACTGAACCCTCGTGCAACTCAACCCTCCATGCAACCCATCCCCCTCAAAACACTTTTCAGCCATTTCTTTTTAAATTGACAATACTTTTCAAACGTTACTTGTGTATTATACAGACCACATCGGAGAGGTAAAGCGAGGTCAAGTCACAATGTCATTCTATCGTTACTTTTCAATTAAGCTATTGAATACCTTTTACTAATGTCTCTTGTAGGCGTCAAATCTATTAAGTATATGAGCATATTCTTTGTATTGTTGATGCAAGCATCCCATTCCTCATTCTTTAATTTCCCGTGAGGTATTCTTAACCAGCTTAATACCTTTTCGCAAATACCTTTTCGCAAAAATTTCGCAAATAGAGTTATTTTTACGTCACAATTTTCAACTTAAAACCATTCTAATTATAGCATCCCATTCCTCATACTTTAATTACCCGTTACGCTTTCTTAACCAACTCAATACATGCACTCAAATACATTTTCAAAAAAAATTCGCAAATATAGTTATTTTTACGTCAAAATTTTCAACTTAAAACTATTCTAATTATAGCATCCCATTCCTCATACTTTAATTACCCGTTACGCTTTCTTAACCATTGGAAGTTTAATTTGGTTATTGAACATAGAAGTAATTACCCTTTTCAGAAACATTAGTCGTTCTATTAATGAACCCGTGAAACGAAACCAGTCAGATTGCATCACACAATCTCGCTCCTAGTTCCAAAACGTGGGTGTTGCCTTAGAAACCCGTCTGGTAAGGCATGTACCGCTCGTAGTAATAGGTGACTGACCCTGGTAAGTCACCAAACCAGATTATACCCACCAAACCAGATCCATAGGTACATGCACTGGAAAGCTGCCAGGGAACGTAAAGTCCCCAAATTCAATATGTACTTACTACTGCTGTATCGCATATTCAGCTTTTTTGTATATGAGAATTCCCTGAGCATGCAGTAAAATTCTAACTTAAAACAAACAGAAACTACTATGCACAGATAAATAAAAAGAAAAGAAACTAAAATGACCCCACCCTACCCACTTCAAACACCCAAAGACATGAGTTCGTTTGCGCTTTACTGAAAACAATATGTATGTCGAACGGTGAGTTTTGTATTTGTTAAAACATCAACAACAAGAAAATCCTGATAATAATCAGCATTACAGGAATGAAAAAATATTTCTTAGTATAGTTACATTTGTAACTTTCACATTATTTACAGTCTTTCCATACTTCACTGTGAAAAAGTTCAATTCCAGGAGTGAAATTCGGACTTTATGAAAACCAGGGCCGTTCCTAGGGTTGGTGGTGCCCGGAGCAAAATTAATTACAGTACCCACTCTCTCCCAACTCAAACATAAAACAGCCATAGAACCCCCAGCCGCGGTACAAACCCTCTGTCACAAGACCCGCGGCAGCTTGCCCCAGTCGCCCTCTTCCCTCGAGCGACCCTGGCGAATATTAAGGATTAGAGGTTTCAGTTCTACGGTTTTAGTGATAAAACACGGTCATTTTTAGTTTAAAAAACACTAAGATTGTCGCTAAAAAACGTTACGCAAATAAACAGAAATTCATTTCTGAATGGCCAGGTGGGAACTAAAAAAACACATGATAGTGGTTAACTATTCGAAAAATGTACTACATTAACAGAGAATTTGTATACATTTTTGCCTCATGCTTGTCCCAGAGTACATGGGTAATTTTTATCGAAAATGATCAGAAATAGGGTAATACAACACCCCCCCCCATCCTTATCTAAAGAAAACTGGAATTGTACCTCCATTATGCACACTGATTTTCTAGTCAAGAAAACTAAGCTTGTATTAATTGATTTAAATTCGGCAAAGCCTTTTATTTTCTTTCGAAATGCTGACTATTCACATGATATTATCCCCCGTTTCCCAACACGAGAAACTATCTAGCTTTTAGAAACCCCGTTTTTGGGAAACGTGCTAGATCGTTGGGAAACAAAATGAACATGCCAGCTAGCAAGACTGTCGGGGAAATAGAAGATAGTAATTAATTGATTTTTTCACACTTATTTAAGTTTGTCTGCTTATGGGGTAAAATCTTCAAACAGAGAATTACACGTTAGTTTAAAAATATTGCAAGTGTCAAAAACAAGTAATGCTGTAGCCGAGGCTGTATCCAGGATTAATGTTCAAGGGGGGGGGGGGTGCGAAAAAACTTAATTTGTTTGTATGAATTTTTATTAGTTTTTTTACGAGTCGGACCAAATTTAATGGGAGGAGGGATGTCAAACCCGGTATCCCCCCTCCCCTGGATAGGGCATGGCTGTGGGTATTGATTGTTTGAAAGAGAATTAGATATAGTTTTACGAGCAAAATTTTGTTATTAGGTAAGTATGTATCGTTACGTTAGTACATAATTCAGAAAAAAACACGTTTCTGTCCTAAAAATTACCAAAGACTAGAAGAGTAAAATATAAATATCTAAAAAACATTTTGAACTCTTTGCGCAATGGAAATTTAAAGCAATGTTATTTTCAACAACTGAGAATGAATTTTTAGAAGACAAAAAAAAGAAAAAAAAGACAAAAAAATGGAAAAAGAAACACACAGGGCAGTCATGACGCATTTTGGATGATTAGGAGATCGGAGTGTCTCCTAATCAGCCTTTTTTCCTTTGTTAGTCTCCTCGCTAGCAGATACGAGATAATTCTTACCAATAATTACCAAGATAATTCTTCTGAACCAATAGGCATTCCAAACATGTAACAGGATATTTTTTCAATATTAGGATGATTAAGAAAAATAAAATTATATTCAACTTTAGCGTTATTAGCGCTATTCGGCTTATTCCTGTTAGTTTCATAACACCATGGTAGGAGCTCGAACTCGAGGTTACTAGTCTCATAATGTAAAAGACGAATTGGGCAAGACTCCTTTAACTTGGCTCTTATCCAGAACTGCTGCTAGTGTGGGCTAGCACATTTTCTCATGAGGAAGAGCCAAAATTAACAATCAAAACGTAATTTTTTAGTATTTGGAACAGAAGTGATACTTTTATGACCGAGGCCCCTTTTGTCCCCTCAGAAATGGTTTTATGCCCCCCCCCATTGAAAAATGTGAAAAGGTGCCCATGGCTACAAGCAAGTAAAAAGTAAGTCTTTCGATAAATACCATGATGAAAAATTAATTCCGCAGAACTAGAAAACTGGACTAGAAAAAATAACCTATTGAGGGTATTCAAACTTCAATCTCATGACGGTGAATTTTTGTATCAATGCTATTAAGGCCAGACATTGCGTACTAAATCATTTGGTGTGCACTTGAGGTATCGAGTTAAAACCAAATCCGGCTCGGGGAACTCTTCAAATTTTGTTTTAGTGGCATTTTTTCGAAGAAAGGCAATATTGTTCAGTTCAAAACTGTGAATTTCAGTGAAAATTAAAGAACAATCAATAAGTTATTTTTCCCATAAGGTTTCATCTTCTTATTGAAGTCTGTTAAATATAAACCAAAGAAAGACACAGAGATTGCTGCCCTAAACTTTAATGTCTAAAAGTGTGCTTTAATGCCGTTGGTTTATTTTAGTGACGTATTTTCGCAAGTCAGTCAGATTATTCTTTATTGCTGGAGTGGCTAACATCTCCATTAAACAATGCCCATAAGCATCAATTCCCTGATGCTCAAACCTGGCCCTAAATTAAACCAGCTAAAAGAACTAAAAAACCTGTCTAGCCCTTTTGTGTGAAGAGTTAAGCCAGTAAAAAGAACGCAAATTTTTCGAATTGAATTTTGTCATTCAAAGATGGCTGGTAGAGTGTTTCTCACTCTACCAGCCAGTATTCCCAACTCCCATATCAACTGTTTATCACATGATCTTGTGACTGTGTCTTGGAAGATTTACAATGGGTTTGTAAAGAAGTTTAAAGATTTATATGTGGCTGGTGAGGGAAAAATGACATAGCCGTGCTACCCGCTAGTCACCCCCCCCAACCCTTAAACTTGCTGAGCAGACAGCCTCCAAATAAAAAAAAATACTTCAGGTACCACGGCTACAAACCATTGAAACACACATTTTTCGATAAATACTTAGATAACTAAAGAACCTGTGACAAAGACGTAAAACCGGATCAGAAAAAAAGAACCTATTAAGGGTCTATGAACTTCAGCTTCGTTTTAGCAGATATTTACATTGACACTGTTCATACCAGGAGGCTAAGAACTAAATTGCTTCGCATACACCAGGGTAAAAAAACATTTGCATACTAAAAGAGGACCCGGAGGCACAAAACCTGTATATCAATCTCAAACAATGTCAAATTGTGTCAAAAACCTGTATATCAATGTCAAATGTCAAAAAAAAAAAAAAAAAAAAAAAAAAAAAAAATTGCATACTAAAAGTGGACCCGGAGGCACAAAACATGTATATCAATATCAAACAATAACCTGTATTTCAATATCAAACAATAGCGTTAAACAATGCTAAAACCGTACTGCTACTACACACAACTCATTGCAGCACCAAACCACCCTGGTGCTGCAATACAGCTCTGCATGCTCCTCTACCAGATCCAACCGAAACTTCATCCTTTACGCCTTCCCGTGAAGTTCAGATTTCCTATAAATCCGTTAACCTCATTCAGGAGAGACTTGCTTTTTATCTGACCCCGTGTGGATTGTCAGAAACCGCAATCTTTAGTAACCTATCATCCTTCATTCGTAAAATGTAGCCTAACCAGTTCAGCCTTTATTTCATTATAGCCCTAGATAATAGAATCCAGTCCCATTTCCAGATCATGTCTGATATAAGGTCAGTCAAACAAGCAACTTAACCTGGACATTTCCTCCGCAAAACATTAGCCTATCTTAGCTTACAGCTTGTATCTACTCACCTTCACTGGGCGATGCACATCTCTTGTCACACGTTCCAGAAGAGTCTTCCGATCCGGATCCTCTTCTTGAATCCCCAGAATCTCCTCCTGTGGATGACGATTGTGGATTATCAGAGGACGAAGGGGATCTGGTATGTCCTTGATGTAGGGGAGGAATCATGTCAGTCTCAGGTACAACAGAGGACGAACTCTCGTTCCCGTTTCCTTCTAAAAAAAATTAATTATAGGTTTAAAGGTCCGTCCAGGTTTATCTTACTGTTTTTTGCTTTTTTTAATTAGAGCTTGTATCGTCTTAGCTCTCATTCATGTTTCAATAAAAATACATTCAGGGTACGGTATAAATCGAGGGTAAGACCAAGTTATAAATAAATAAAGACCTTCGCCTTCGAAGACAATCAAATTAACTGATAGATAAAAAAAAAAAAAATAAAGATCGACAATAAAATAAATAAAACAAATAAAACGGTAATATAAAAAATACATAAAAATCGACAATAAAAGTAAACAAATCGATAAACTAATAAAACCGACATTGCAACCATTCGAAGTCACTTTCTTTACGTTTAACTACACATTTAATTGTGCGACAAAGAACGTGATTTAGTTGCACATGGCGTTCTTCACTTTCTTTGGAATTTGAGCCAAAGCCAATCTCCAATTGGCATTTTTTGCATATCTGCGCACGTATATTTTTTAGGAATCAAACATTCTCAATTGTTTCATTTTCAGCGATGAAGCGTGAAAGTAACGTCTTTGGTCCTTTTTACCAAATCCGTCAAACTGAAAAAAAAAACACAGTGCCTTTCTCCTTTATTTTGGGTTCAGTTACTTACAAATCAGCTGTTGTAAATCAAAGGGCGGAATGCTGCACAAAATGAATTTTACAGGAGAGCGGAAAAACTGAAAACCGTGCCCACGTCTTTTTTTACTTATAAATTGCCCTTTACTTTGCCCTTTTTAAAATGTTTAATGGAAGAAACAGCCCCAAACCTTTAGATTTTTTAATCCAGAAAATAATATTAATAATGCAAGGCCATTGACAGGAGCCTTATCAAAAATGAAGAACTCAAATATTATCTAGTAGTAATGCATCCGAAATTATTTATAAGAAAAAAATATGCGTAAAAGTTCGAGAACAGTCTCACAAAAGTCTGGGAGGGCGATTTATGCAGGGGGAGGAGGTGCCCAACGCGTATTCTTGTACGTTACATATAATTAAAAAAAAATTAATACCCATTTTATAAAGACCCAGTTGTCAGTAAAGAAATAAAGAAAAAAAAAGTTTATTAGGCATTGTAGTAAATCATTACAAGTAAATCTTGACATCGGAAGCTCTATAACTAATTATTTCTGTCAGTGAGAAAATAGGGCATATCGCATCTTGAAAGAACAAGACTTCTAAATATTTTGAGTAACCAATTAAGTAAGAAAAAAGCGAATTAAACCAATTAAGTAAGGAAAAAGCGGATTAAACCAATCAATGAAATTTGCTTGCTTGCCAGAGGCCAGACTCTAAATCCAATTACTGCAAAATGTCACAGTCACATTTTGGGCTGCCGCAGACGAACTGCTCTAATGACATTTATTCCGAAAAGCCCATCGTACCCAATAAAGTACACTACCATAAAATTTTGACAGGGGTGGGGGTCATGCTTATTAGAATAAACAGGAAATATTTTGAGAATCCAAAAGGAAAAGGAGAAAATATATTGAACCATTTGATGTCTTAATTAATTGAAGGAGCTGGAATTTCTATCTATTTTTTTTTACCAAATGCAAAAAAACATTTTTTGAATTATTGTAGCGACATTGTCCTAATGACATTTGTATTGAGAAGTCTATCATGCGAAAAACGTTCTAAGGAAAGTCCGGAGACTGTTTATATGGAGAGCTGAACAAGAGAGAAGCAAAAAAAAGTTGATTTTGTTATAGGAAGCAAAGGCTCTTGAATTGTTTCCAACACGTGTGCAAAATCGTGTCCTGAAGGTAAGTAGAATCACGACATAGCATCTAACACGTGAAAATAGTATTGCCGCAAGATTAGTTACATTTTGAGGCCATAGCATATAAACACACATTGTCATGTAATGATAGTACAATGTAATGTGTACTATCGAATGATAGTACAAGTATAATGAGGTATTCGTCACTCAAGAACATTTTCGTTACTGGCGGACTGAGGGGGATGTCTAAGAAGACCAGACCCTCCCTATAGATGGTTTTCAACGAATGTGCAATGAAAAAGATTCAGAAAACAAGCATTTGTATTCTAAGCTCCTCCAACGAAGAGATGTGTAAACATTTTAGGCACTCAGACACAGCTTTGAATAGCTAGGCCTGGCCACTTGGAGTCAGTATTAGGTGTAATTGACTCTATACTTGACGTGAACAGAGGGCTGCTTTTACTTAGAAAAGATTTTCTTCTTCTTCATCCAAACACTGTCAATCTCCTTCGGTTTCAGACATTTGCTTCGGCTGACTCTTTGCTACCAAAAAATTATATTCTACCCATAAAAAAAAGTATAAGATTTCTTAAATATCTTCCAGCCTCTTTTCTCCCGATCCTACCTCAAATCGTACATTCGGTTTGGCGGTCTTGCTGGGTTATAGGAAAAAACCTAGCCCGGAACTCCTTAGATCTACAGCCAAGCTTTATACGATTTTTTTTATTCAAACATTATGTGACTCATCCTAGCCCCTTCCTACTCGTAACGTCCAAACGGTGGTTGACCCTTTTATGAAAATAACATATTTTGTAAATTTCTTTGAGAACGTGAAAATGCTTCAATTTTTTTTTATCGATAAGCGCTTGTTATCTTAATTATAGAAAGTTTCCAGGAAAGCTCCAGTAATCACTTGAACGTTACGAGGGGAGTGGAGGCAGCAACCACTCTCCTGTTCAGGGATTTTTTTGCAAATTCTAAATTTCAACGTTGTTCTTTGTTTGCATTTGATTTTTTTTTTTTTTCGTCAATTTAGCCTATTTTATGTTCAGCTTTTTTTTCTGTCACAAAATACAGAGGCTTCGCTATTGAAGAGGGGCTTCGCTTCGCTGTCATCTCCAAAGAGATGAGAGCCGATTCTAATCCTCTGATCCCTCGTCCTAAGGGATTTTGGACATCTTTACTACGCCTGTATCAAAAGTGGACAACTGGGCATAATATTTGTAAATTTGCAGACGCTTTTGATGCTCACTAAATAGCTTGTAACGTTGTAAAAAATAATTTTGCAGTTCTTAAAATTTCAGAAATTAACTTGTCTATTGACTCAAGATGGTTGAGTTATCATGTGACAAAAATAAGCATGTTCTGCCAAAATTTTACAAAACACGTGATTATACCCGGGTATACAACTGGTATGACTACTTGCTAGAGAGAATAAAAATTCTCTCTCTGAAACTCTTTCGATTAAGAAAATACAAAAAAATCACCTCGTGGTTAAAAATCACAGGTTAATGGGTTCATTATTTAGGGGTTCACGCTGAATTACTATTTGCAAACGACCAAAAGTTTTAAAAAAGCAAAATAGTGTTATTAAATTATATAAGAGAGAGACTGAAAGAGGCTAGGAGTGTAAGTAAAAGTTTGAGAGCATTTTACCAGGACCACATTTTGGGTAGATTTATCAGAGCTGATGAATTCCCAGACAGAAAAATTAGCAACCGTTATGGTCGCAACTGAATCCTAGCCCTCCTCATCCTGTTGCCTGGATAACCCTAGGATAAACACTAAGTTCGAGGTTTTGTTGCTTAGAGTCCTTTTTTGTACATATTTCTCGTCAACAGTGGATTCACAATGGCAATCTGAAAAAAGATCCAACGAAATAACCAAACTTACTGTTTACAGTACTTGTCTAGAATCCGGTTCACACGCGAGAATTGAAGTTTCGTTAATACTAATGAAATAAAACAAAATAGGATGAAAATAAAACAGTTCATGAACAAATTTGGGTTATATATTTACGCATTAGGGGGGGGGGGTAAAGCATAGCATATATTAAATACGTAACCTAACCTAACATAGGTACCTTTTTTTGCCCCTTTAACCCCAAAATTAAAGTTTAAATATCTTTCACAGAGTGAGCAATACCTCACTATGCTGAGGAAACTCCTTAGGATCTTTGACATTCTATATGCGGTTCTTCTCACGTGTGTACCCGGATTCTAGACAAGTACCCTGTTTAGTCTAGGGCCACATATAGGCATAAGGAGAGGGGCTGGAACTCAGCCCTGACGGTAGCGATTAAAAAGAGCATTTAAGGACAACCTGAATAGTACAATTATCTTTTACTTAGTGAATTACTCAACTTGTCCCAGGTTTCCAGAATTTTGGCTGAAGATTTATTTCTGAAAGGGAAGTGACCTAGACAAAAGTTTCACTGCCAGGACTACTTACCCTGGGCAATCAAACAGTTTGTGGTAACCACAGTTTATAGAATTAGCAGTATGGTCATTTCCTATCTCACCCATTATAAAAACCCAGACCGGGGTGCGAGTGCTCCAGAGAACGTTTTTGCAGATATAAACATAAGCGGCATCTGATCTTTTCACGGGTAGACAAGTCAGATTTCTCTTGGACGTGAAACTTGGCTTCAATGTTGGAACACTAATTTTGAAGAAACTAATTTTAAATTAATTTATTCCAATACATACATGAAAATCGGTAACTAGTAGTGCAATGTTATTATTAGATGTTTTTAGGAATTAAAAATAGGTTTCGAAGTCTCAAGTTGGTTTCAAAGGCATTTTGAGAAAGTTTCTGCCAAAATACGTGTTCCAGGGTAATTGGACCACTGATGGCAGATCAAATGAGAGGAGCTATTTGTACGCGCCGATATAAATATATATATATAAATTATATATATATATATATATATATATATATATATATATATATATATATATATATATATATATATATATATATATATATATATATATATGATTAGTTCAGATGTTTATAGGAATTACAAGTAGGTTTCGAAGTCTCGAGTTGGTTTTAAAGGCATTTTGAGAAAGTTTCTGCCAAAATACGTGTTCCAGGGTAATTGGACAGCTATCGGCATATATATATATATATATATATATATATATATATATATATATATATATATATATATATATATATATATATATATATATATATATATATATATATATATATATATATATATATACTACGAAAACTTTACGAAAAAAAAAGTTTTTTTTAAAGAAAAGCAAAGGCCATATTAAACTTAAGATCAGCAAAAATAAAAATTTCTGAAAGTTCCCTAAGAATTTTACGAAAAACACTTCTTAACAGACGTTTGGTATTTTCTTGGATAGGGCTATTATGGCAACTTTTACCACAACAACCAATAATTAAAACCCAAGTCCTAAAATTGGTCTCAATCAGGAACCCTCATCGCCATCTAAATTCAGAAAGTACAAAGATTTTCAAACAGAGGTGTTTATTGTTTAAAGTTCAGGAAAGGTCTGCCCATTTCATACGAAAACATTGATTGAAAACGAAAGTAGTCTTATCTAGAAAATAAATATCATAGAAAATAAACATCACGACGTGTTAAAAAAAATGATACACCATCCAGTGGTGGATCCAGAGGGGGGGGGGCGAGGGGTGCCCCCCTATAGTAGTATAAAGTAGCGTAATTTACCTAATTAACGCATGTTTGCATTAATTAAACTTGCTCCTAACTTAAGTTTGTCGGATCAACCTATTTTGCGCCCCCCCCCTAAAAAAACCTGGATCCGCCCCTGAAACCATCACACCCATTCCACCAGTTATTAGAAGAAGAAGAAATTCCTTATTTTCACAAATTTCATCAACCCCTCGCCCCCTTTTTTTTATAAAATCCTACAAAGGCCGATCAGTTGAGTCCACTGTATGTAAATAATAGATTAAGTAATAATTTGTATATAAATTAAGTCATACCTGTGAGCTGGGACACTTGCAAACCACTTGGCTGGCTTACCATGTTTTTTTCTGATTTCGCAATTACGAATAATGCACTTTGTAACCATTTCTCATTGATAGACGAAAACCCACTAACCCGCGAATGCAGAAATAAGTGGGAGGAGCTTTTTGTTCGCACCGAAAATAAAGACCAGAAACGATCTGCGATAAACTTACTGGATAATTCTATAAACTGTGGTGGTAACGAACTGTAAGTAAGGAGCGATTCTGGTCAATAGTAACCGAAACTCTTAAAAGCGGAATTTTGATACAAAAAAGGATGCATCAAAAGAGTTTTTTTTACGCTAATTCCAAATATATAAAATTCATTCCGTTTAATGTCACCCATCAAAAGCTACGACTCTTAGAAAATTTGCCTGATTTTCGAAAAACACCCCCAAAACGGCAAGCAATCTGAATGAAAACCATATAATTAGATTCATCATATAGGAAACGATCACGGATGTGTGTTTATTTGTTTCTTTATTTTTTCTGGGGGTACTCGTATCAAACCGATGGCTCTAGGAGATCGGGAGAGGGCTCATTCGAACAAAAATTAAAAAATCTTGTGTACTTTTTAGATGACCAAAAAAGATTGTGCCATAGGAAAGCGGCATTCTCTGCCATTTTGTGGCACCAAACTACGATTTTACCCCAAAGAGGATCAAGTTGCTTTGGACTGAAAATTCTGAGATAGCAAACCGATTTAAAGGTATTGAAAAACTATGTATTGAGCTCCCTAGTTGTAGAGAAAGTAATGCCACATGGTGGCACATACGTTAATGAAAATTCAGACAATCCATACAAGACAAATGGTTAATACGAACATCCATTTTAATCCTTGATTTAGGAGGTTGCTGGCAATGCTGCACAATACAACAATAACTAAGTTGATTGGCCTATTTTTTATGAAATTATGTTTAGTGGTGTATAATTGCCTATCAGCTATAATGAAAGGGGGAGGGACAGATGTCTAAAAGAGTGTATTTCAATTCTCTAATTGTCTAACTCTCCACGAGTCTTGGGATAAAAATAGAAAGGGATAAGGAAGAACTAACCTATCATCTCCCTCCATTTAGAATCAGCCTGAATAATGGTGCTGCGGAGGGATACCTCCCAGCTTATTGCAGGAATTTTTTTTCGAAAGTTTCGTTAAACTAAACTAATATGTTTCAGCTTTCATAACATAATATATAGGGATGTGTAAGTGCGCATCAGCTATTACAATGGAGGGGCGATGGGTCGTTTTGTAGGCGAGGGGGAATAGATGCTTCGAAGAGTAGCCTACGTTTTACTACCCCATTATCCTGAAAACTTGACTAAATATTCAAATTTTGTCTGGAATTTTAACTAAAACCCAATATTTTAATTCTAAAGCAGAAAATGGAAAAAAACAAGTTTTCTCCACTGAAAGTAAGGAGCAACATTAAAACTTAAAGCGAACAGAACTTATTAAGAGCCTCTTATCGTTCTATTTAACCGACCCTTGTGTTTCAGGAGACGTTCTTGAAGAATTGGGACAAAAAGTCAAACTGAGGAGGGGGCAATCTCCCTCTTATACATAATAATTTCTGTTCGTTTTAAGTTTTAATATTGCTCCTTACTTTCAGTGGAAAAACCTTGTTCTATTTTTTAAATAATATAGGGGAATCCAGCTCCCCCTCCATGGAAAGATCCTCTAGACAATTCAGTCCCGCGGAAAATTCACCCCCGATAACTACCATTAACATATCTCTATGTAAAATTGAATCTACTAAGAGAAAGTAAGACAAATAAAATATTTATCGTATAGGAATTCTGGCGAATCCCCCAGTGTAAAATTTTCCCTGAAAAGTTCACTCCAGAAAATCCCCTCCCCGTGAAAATTCTCCTGGTGAAAAATCCCCCAAAAAGAAAATTCACCCTTCCCCACCCGAAAAATGTATGCATATTTGCCAACAACTAATACTATACATAGCACATTTCATGAATTAAAGACCTTTCCCCAGGGGCTGTGGGGGTCATTTCATCTCCAAAGGCATAGCTATTGTACTTTTCAACTATGCTGAACAACATGGGTATCTCAAAATTCTGATCGAACAACTTTGGCGGAAAAAGGAGCGTGGTAGGAGGGCTAGTTTCCCTCTAATCTTTTTGGTCACTTAAAAGGGGCATTAACGCTTTTAATTTCCATTCGAATGAGCCCTCTCCCAATATTTTAGGACAACTGGTTCAATGTCACTCCTGTGGAGAAAAAACAAACAAATAAACACACATCCGCGATCTTTCTTTTGGCAAAAAAAAAAAAATATGCCAAATTCCACATTTTTAACTCTACAATAGAATTCTCTGAAACGCTAAACTCCTTGACTTTTTAGGGCGAATTCCTTGACTTTAAGGAAGTGTTTGACCCTTTTTCCGAAAATCAGGCAAATTTTCTCAGTCTCGTAACCTTTCAGGGGTAAAACTATACTTAATTAATCTTACATATTTCGAATCAGCATAATAAGTCGATTTTTTTTTTATATATCAACTGATACCAAAACTCCGCTTTTTAGAGTTTCGGTTACAATTGAGACGCGTCACTCCTGACTTACAGTTCGTTACCACGATTACTACTACTAACACTACTAACAACTCACCGCAGTTGTTACCCATCCCAACCTATTCAAAACCCCCTTCTTTACATCCTTCCAAGAAGTTCCCATTTCCCTTAAATCTCTCTTTATGACATCCTTCCACCCCAACCGTGGACGACCTGCTTTCCGTTTAGCCCTTGACGGTTGGCCGAAAAGGATAATTTCGGCAATCTGCAATCCTTCATCCGCAGAACGTGCCCAAACCATCTCAACCTTTCTCTCATTATAGTCCTAGAAAGCGGGATTGAACCGCACTTTTCGTACAGCCTGTTTGAAGTTGTTTGAAGTAAGATCAGTCAACCGGGTACCCAGAACAATCCGTAGGCAATTTCTCTGGGAACATCTAGCAAATCTTTATCCGCTTTTCGGAGCGCCCATGCTTCAGAACCATTTTTGACCACTGTCATCACTGTGGCTTCCAATATTCTAATCTTGGTTTGCAGATACATCTTCCTATTATTCCAAATTTTTTTCAACTGTGAAAAAAACCCTGGGCCTTGGCTATTCTACTTTTGACATCTTCACTGCACCCATCGTCTTTACTAATAATACTACCAAGGTAAGTGAAGCTGTCTCACCTGATCAATCTTTTCGTTAACAGACATCACCTTTTCATCTTCACTTATAGCACCCTGAACTCGCAAAACCTCTAAAAGCTCATTCATTTTGCTCACACTTTCATCTAGGATGCTTAAATCATCAGCATAATCTAAGTCCAGGAAAATTTTTCCTCCCCGGTACCCCACATTATATCTTGGTTAGGCCTAGGTATGACTTGAAAAACGATCGAAAATAACAAAAATAGAACAAGTTTTCAACTGAAAGTAAGGAGCAACATTGAAAATTAAAAAAACTAAATTATTCCTTACACGAGGGGGCTGGCCCCTCCCCGACTTCTGGCTCTTTCCGCTAAAGTTTGACTTTTTGTCAAGTTCTATAAGAACAACTGCTGAAACACAAGGGATGATGAATTGGAATAAGAAGCTTTTTTAAAGCACTAAAAAAACGGCTAACTTAGCTAAAATATCAAAAACACCGACATGGGAAGGCGTCATAACATCTAACCGTCAGGAGACCTTCGTCTACAAAATTCGTCATAAGACCAAAAAAAAAAATTCGTCAGAACCACTAACCGTCATAACATCTAAAATTTTAAAACTTTAGTTTTTTGGGGTTTAGGGGGGGAGGTACCTAGGTTATGTTACCTATTTAATATATGCTATGCTTTACCCCCACCCCCCTGATGTGCAAATATATAGCCGAAATTTGTTTCTCAACTTTTATATATTTATTACTATTATATAAACTTAAAAATTTATTTGACGGATTTTCCTTTTAGATGTTATGGCGTTTAGTGCTTGTGACGGTTAGTCGAAATGGTAGCATCCCCACCCACAATAATGAAACAATGAATTATCGTCAATGGTAATTGTCTCTTGGAATGCGCCCTTAGTATAACTGTTACTACTTTTCGTTAGAACGGTGGAAACGAGCCTAAATGTGTTTCAATTTTGACAGTCTGCATGTATTGGCATTTATTTCAAATACTAGAGAATGTGTGTCAGAGATAAAAACTCCCGGTTTCGAATAACATTGTGAAGTCACGTTGCAAGTTCACACGACTTTTCTTTGATGCTGAAATTCTTCATTAGAGTAAATGCAATACTGAGCCAAAGGTTATAAAACGTGAATGATCAAATAATTTCGGAGAAGACTGAGCTATGCAGTGTGATAGGGGGGGGGGACCGAAAATTTAAAGGAATCAGATCAAGAACTCGATTGTGGTCGCTATAATAGACAAGAACCATTTTATTGAGCAAAACTCTCTAAAGCAACTCAGTATAAAAATCATGCAAAATGAGCGCTAATCTAGAAATAATTCCCAGTTCTTTGTCCACTGACTGAAAACGGCTTTCGTTGACTGCTTATAGTTTATTTTTCGCTCTTCGCAATTTATGTCATGCATAGCCATTAAAATGGAAGGAAAATGTTGAAACGGATAAAAATGTTACGGAAAACGGAGTGATTACCGAAAAGTATTAAACAAATAACGCATAAAAGACGGTAAACTTGGAAAAAAACTATTTCATGCAGATAATAATCCGACTAATAAAAAGTCCGACTATTTTGGCTTGACATACGGACGTCTCTACCTTCTTATTTTTGTCTCGTTTTCCCTGTTGATAAACGCTTCTGAATGTGAAATCGAAATACTCAGATTTTGTATAATTCTATAAACTATTTTCTTTTGCCTTGTTTTTTTTCTAGGTTCACCGTCTTTTTATCATTTTGGTCCATTTTCAATATCTTCATTTTATTCTAAATATAAATGGAAAAAAATGCGGTCTAAGAGATTATTTATGTCATGCATAGTCAGTGTGGTCTTAGAACCTACTTCGAAATAATTCCTAGTTCAAAAGCTGGCGTAAAATACGTCAGTAGCGGTCGTTTTTAACTTGGAAAAACCCTCAGCTCTTAAGCCCTTTTTTCAAAGATTGAAACCTCAACACAGTAGCAAGTTTAATCACCCTGCAGGTTTTTAATTTAGGTCTAAAGCTGTGTTAAATGCAGGCATGGGATCAGGAATTAATTTTGGAGGGAGATGGAGATTTCGGGCGAGGAACCCAAATATGTCGAAAAAGCAAAAAAAAAGGAGAATTTAAATTACTATTACAAGAAAAAGCATATGCATTAGAATAAGAAATAAAGAAAAGAAGGAAACTAAGAATAATAAGAAATAAAATATAAGAATATAATATACAAGAATATAGAAATAATATATAAGAATAAGAAAATAATAAAAAATAAGAATATGAAAAATAAGAAAAACAAGAAAAATAAGAAAAATCATAAGTATTTTGAGGTTAACAGGCTAGTCCTTATCCCATCCACCATGATTATTGGTTCACTTACAAGCATATAGTAGAGAAACATTCCAGGTTTTATTTAATAACCTAGTTAGTATATTTGATTTAATGATGAGCCCCTTTAACATGCATCCATACAATAAGAAGCTAAACGGGGGGGGGGATTCCAACACAAAATTAGTCCGGAGGATCTCTTATCCCAGGTAATTTTAAATAAATAGGAACCCTAGAAACGAACTTTTTTAGAAACCTCCTTGCCTCCCTGATCAATCTCAATGCGCCGAGTCTGTGTGAAGCGAAGTCTTACAACATATAAGAGCTTAAGAATTTTCCAGCGACGGTTAGAGTAGATCCTCAGATAAGTTACTTCGAGGCCGAAATTCAATTCACAATTCTCATTTTTGTACATTTAATAGTGTTATCAGGGGTTTCTGGACAGATCTTTGCATATTCCCCGCCCCTCCCCCAATGCTGTGCAGATATAATATACCTGGATAGGTTACCTTGTATATTTGTATAAGATTTTTAAGCAAATCTGGTTCGCTAAAATGAGAAGCACACTCATTTAAATATTTTAGATGAAACAGGTAAAGATTCAATTTTGGCTCTTTTTCATAATTATAAAGTGCCAGGAAGGAGGAAAGGTGAGCTTTGAACTTTTAAATTATCTAAGACCTCAATGGGACCAATCTCAGAGGAATCCCACCGCCCATTTGTACACCGCCCTCAAGTCAACCTGCAAATATGACGTTCAGACGACACTGAATTAAAGAAGCTAGAAACAATCACATGGCAAATTATCTCAACCACGTGAGTGCATGCCGTTTTCGTTAGAATGGCATATGATAGTTGTGCTTACTATTACTTAATTAAATACTTATTCTTTACATAACAGAAATTTGGCAAGTCTCTAGTGACCTTGAGAGCCTTGTGAGCTCACTAATGCTGTGTCTAGTACACTCTTTGAATGTATACGAAATAAATCAAAATAACAAAACAATTCAAATAATTAAAGATTAAAAATATAAATTTGAGTCGTTAAATATATACTTGAAACATTTTTTAGGTGATTTAATATTATGACTGAAGACTGAAGACCACTGACAAAAAAGAAAACCATGTTTTCCCGAGAAAAGAAAACATGTCATCTGGTGTAACAGAGCAAAATCCTAAATAGCATCATTCAAAGTTTGTCTTAAATATTTTATTTATTTCAATTTTTTTTTTGAATTATTTTTTCATTTTCGCTCTACGTTAGACCGGAAATTAACAGACTCGCTTCTGCCAAAACAGAGCAAGATGAATTTTTCGCTATTCATTTTCCTTTTCCTTTGCATTTTTCCTTTTTGTCTACTTGTAAGTAATAATTATAATCCAAATTCAGTGTCGGAAGAGATTATTCAAAAACTCAGCCATATTAAGGGCCTGATAAAGATTTCTGAAATAGCACTTGCATCAAGTAGACTTTATCAGCCTAACTTAAAACATAAGAGTTAAAAAAGGATTTAGCAAAACCGTTTCGTTTCTAATTCTTGTTTTATATTGGACGGATTTCGGAACAAAGAATATAATACTAAACGCCTTATCTCAGGATAATTATCTTATATTTCGTATTTCCAGACTCAATAATGCCTAAACATGTCAAAAGGAAGAAAAATATTGCAAGAAAAAGTCATGTTCGATCATAAACAATTGTGCACGATACACGAACCCTTTTATAATTAATAAAGCTTGTCCAAAAAAAGAAAATATCATGCTACTTTTCCATCAGGATTATCACATTGGGCTCCTTGAAAAACAAATATGAGAAAAGAACGTGAAACGCTATTATAGAAACAAGGGGCATAGGGTAAATACTTCCCCTCCCCTCAAATCACGAAATTTTCACTAGTTCACCTATAATTTTTATGCGAATTAATTTACCCATTTTTGGCAATCCATTCAAAGTTAAGCTCCCCCCCCCCCTACCGATATCCTACTCATGATCTAGATGTTCTAGCAACGATAGCAAGATGTCCTGAAATAGGTAGCTTGGGAAACTAAGGTCGTTTGGTCCTATTTTTTTTTTCTCTGGAATGTAAGCCTATTCCCTTTGGGTCTTCCTTTTTGTTATCTATTAAATAAAAAAAACAAGTTTTTAAACTGAAAGTAAGGAGCGACATTAAAACTTAAAACGAACAGAAATTATTCCGTATATGAAAGGGGCGGTCCCCTCCTCACCGCCTCGCTCTTTCCGATACATTTTTTTATTTTTTAAAAAAACACAGTTGTGACACAGATTTACACTTTAGCGAAAAGCGCACGGCGTTGCGGAGCGGACAGCCCCTTTCATATACGGAATAATTTCTGTTCGTTTTAAGTTTTAATGTCGCTCCTTACTTTCAGTTTAAAAAACTTGTTTTTTTTATTTAATTTCTGGTCGTTTTTTAGTTAATGCAGCTTTTATTTGCATAAAATTTTTTACTTTTCTTTTGCTAAATGGATGTCTTTACAAATTAAATTACGTAACTAAATTCTATATTGGTATTTTTTTCTTCTGGCAAAAAATACAAAGTGGCAGATTTTTGCAGATATGAGCTTGAAACCTATGTTATAGGGTATTCTGATACGCTGAATCTGACGGTGTGATTTTCATTAAAATTCTTTCACTTGTAGGGGATATTTCCCCCTCTTTAAAAAATCGAGTAAATTTTCTCAGGCTCGTAGCCTTTGATGAGTAATACTAAACTAAATAAATTTTATATATTTAGGATCAGCATTATAAACACATTCTTTTGATACATTTATTGACATCAAAATTCCGTTTTTAAAAGTTTCGATTACTATTGAGCCGTATTGCTTGTTTTTTTATTGTTTTTTTTTTATTACGTTTATTTTATTACGTATATGAAGGGGTTCTCCCCTTAGTCAATAACACGCTCTTCACGCTAAAAATTAAAAAAAATTTTATTCACAAAGCCCTGAATCACAAAGGTCGGTTAATTAGAATAGATAGCTCTTTTGAAATCACTAAAAAAAACTGTAGCGTAAAGAGCTAGGTAATGAATTGGGGGTGAGCCCCCTCATATACGTTATAATTCCTGTTCGTTTTACGTTATAATATTCCTTCTTACATTTCATTTGAAAAAACTTGTATTTTTTATTTAATTTCTGCTCGTTTTTTAAATAATGCTTGGAAATCCGGCGCCCCCTTCATCGAACTGTCCCTTACCCCAAAGAAACATCCTCCACGGAAATATTCCCCAGAGTAACCCCCTCCTCTAGCCCCCCCCCCCTCTAGAAAAAAACCCTGAAAATGGTTGTATACTTCCCAATAACCAATAAATAATGCTGGCAAGTCCGGCGCCCCCTGCATGGCAATTTCCCTTCCCCCATGAAAACTTCCTTCATGAACAGAGCCTCCAACATAACCACCGACCCCCCCATACCTCCCACAACCAGAAAAAAAAACCTCCAGAAAACTTCTGTATACTTCCCAATAAACAATACTATTTGTTAACATTGGGTAAAGTTCATAACTTTTAGCCCTCCCTCTGGTAACTTCGGGGGATTAAGTCATCCTAAAAGACATATTTATCATATTTTCGACCATGCTGAACAAAATGGCTATCTCGAAATTTTGATTGGGTGACTCTGGGAAAAAAATAAGCGTGGGAGGGGACCTAGTTGCCCTCAATTTTTTGGTCCCTCTAAAAAGACACAAGAATTTTTAATTTCCGATCCGCGGAGTCCACTCACGATATTCTAGAGCCGATGGGACTATAAGATCGCCTTTGAAAAAAAACAAAAAAAACAAAAAAAAAACATAAAACCGCACCTATGTTATTTATTCGGGCAAAAAATGATAAATTCCACTTTCTTGTAAATAGGAGCTTTAAACCTCTACAGTAGGGTTCTCTGATACGCTGAATATGATGGTGTGATTTTCATTAAGATTCTATAACTTTTAGGGGGTATTTCCCCTTTTTTTAAAATCCGACAAATTTTCTCAGGCGCGTAACTTTTGATGGGTAGGACTAAACTTGAGGAAAGTTATATATTTGAAATCAGCATTGAAATCTAATTCTTTTGATATATCTATTGGTATCAAAAACCCGTTTTCTAGAGTTTCGGTTACCATTGAGCCGGGTCGCTCCTTACTTACAGTTCGTTACCACGAACTGTTTGATAATTATTTGATTATCTTTTTATTGATATTTCACTGGGCACATGAGGGAGTAGCTATGGGGGTGAAAAGTTGGAGAAATGTGTTTAAATTGTGTTTTTTTTTTTTTTTTAAAGGAAAGAAAATTCTATTTGACTATTTGATGACTAACAGCAAAGCTTGTCGGGGAAAGGAAAAAAAAACGCATTTTGCATCCTTTGTTAGTGAAGGAAAAATTATTCCCCCCCCCCTCAGAACAAAGTTTGAAGTCCCAATGAGTTGGCAAACCTGAGTCCCAGACATCTACTCAAATTTTAGTTTTTCGTCAGTCCGATGTTGCACTTCAAGAAGAAGCTGATAATTACACAACGAATTTTAAATAAAAGGATGAAAAGTTATGCATAAAAAGCTTATATTTACCAAAACATTCTACAAAGAAATGCAATCTTAACAAAAAGGAAATAGTCCAGCTAGAAAAAAAAATTCTCGTGAGTGGTATATGTTCTCACGAACCTTGGCCCATACTAACCAAAATTTAAAAAGGGTAAAAAAAAAAACGCCAAGAGAAGATGAATCGCCGTTTGAAGCAGATTCAGGAATGGTAACTATTATGTTGATTAGTCTTAATGGCGAAAGTTCATTGCAGAAAACAAACTTATGGGAATTTCGAAAAATAGCAAGAAACCCCACAAAAATGATTTCGGATTAAATGAAAACTTCCCCATTGGATTGAAAATAGCCAAAAATATAATCTAGGGTAATTAAAGACCCCCATCTTGATCAACAAGGAAAATCAATTTTTCATATGGGAAGCAGTTATGTGTCTCCTTTTTTTATGCTTGCTTTTTCGGGGTTTTTTTTTCTGTCGCCGCTAGTGGGGCGCTGAAAAATCATAGAGATTTTAATGGCTCATTTGAAGGGAAATTGCTATTTCTAGTGCCTTTTGCAAGTATTAAAAACATAGTAATAAATTAAAATGCAGTTTTTGACAAAGACAGCATATTCATATTCAAAGTGATGTAACCTTTTAGGGCAGTGATTCTCAAACTGTGATACACGTACCCCTTGGGGTACGCAACAATTTTGAGGGGGTACGCAGCCAGCCAAAAAAAAATAACTTTTAAAGTCTAGAACTGGCGATTTTATTTACATTCAAGCTATAGTTTACTAGTATCGGTAACTGAGAAGGGGTACCTTAAACATGTTGTGGGTAAAAAGGGGTACAGTGTCTAAATGAGCTTGAGAACCACTGTTTTAGGGTATGGTGTGATGATTGAATGACTTCACTACCTGATTCTCTGGGGTTCCTTCTTCAGTAGATCTGGGTAAGAAAAGCCAAAGGCTTTTTCCTGAATGTTTCAAGTAAATATTGCTAAAAACAATGTAATGATATTTGTAAATGTTTTTAAATAATATTTCTTGCTTGGTGCTGCACTGAGCTGTTAGTAGTATTAATACTAGCTAAACCGGGAATCAAATGGTATTTTCTGTAGTTCTTAGGGTTTTTATTGGATACCTAAAAAGAGGGATGAGATTTGTAACAAAAATAAACCAAGGGAATTGTAACTAACAGCTAATTTCTTTTTATTTTAATTTATGATTTTTCTCAGGATTTAATGTGGAAGCCCTAACATTTAATGATTCCCCAAAAGAGCAAAAAAGCTTTCTATTTCATCTAAAAATGCATTTTATTTCATTTTAGATCTTTTTCATTATTTATTTCATTATTTTATTCTATTTCATAGTTTCATCTAAAAAATTTCATTCTGTTTCATCTAGATTTGGCCTACGGACAAACTGTAGAAATCCTTCTATTTCAGCGGTAGTGCCTGTTTCTGTAGCGCCGCATAAAACGAGACTTCTTGGAATCGGCTATTATAATTGTTGTGTATATCGGAAGCAAAAATTCACTAGGCGCTATGTTATAAGAAATATATGTTACAGGTGAGTGAAAAAAACAAAATGTCTTTTGGGTTTAACGACTAGTATATGAACAGCGTTTCTTGATACTTAAAAAACTTTAGGCACCAAATGTATGGTAGAGATAGAGACTATTATGACAGCGAAATTTCAATTTCTTACTGTTTCTATTGTTAGATTATAACTATTTCTAATCATTATAAAACGTGCTTTTGAAAAAAAAGTAAGGTTTTCTAAGTAGCCTGAGCACTGATGAGTAATAAGATTAAAGAAAACGGATTGAACGAATCAATTGAGTATTTTAAAAGATTCAAACCAACGATATCAGTTGAAAAAAAAAATCACATAACGCCCAAGAACATATCCAGGAATTTGTTTTCGGGAGGGGGGGGGGCAAAAAAACTTTAAAAACGCATCAAAAAGGGTTTTTATTCTGTTACGTTTTTACGAGTCGAGGGGGGGGGGGGTAAACCACCTAACTCCCCCTGGATACGGCCTTGATAACAACTTTTGAATTATCATAGCTAATCTGCCAGATCCCTTAGATTTTTGCTGGCAATCCAATCTAAAAAAAAAAAAAAAAAAAAAAAAAAAAAAAAAAAATCCTAAGAGATTTTGCAGCTTGGTCATAGTACTTTGACGGAGGTATGTCCCCACCTTGTGCCACCTTCAGTAGCACTAATACATTCTGTTTGAGTAGTATATCGATCAATGCGTGAGTGATAACCATGAGTTGAAAATTGGGGGGGGGGGCTTTGCCCTCCTAGATTTAGAAAATACCTTTGCTTAGTATTTTTTTTGAAGGTACCATTTTTTGGTATCTTTATTGAAAAAGAAAATCGAAAAAATTGACCCCCCTTGATTTTGAAGACTACATAATTGCTCCTGCCTCAAATTTTCTTGAATTGACGCCACTGGTTAAGTTTAAGAAGTTTGGTTGTGAATCTCAGTTTGACAAAAATGTCACATGACACCTTTTGAATCATCGCACCCCCTGCTTTCCCCTGACATCATAACTTATAAAAAATGTTACAAACCTTTCACAGTTTTTTCACAGTGTTGACGGAGATGTGTCACCAATCTTGTGCAAGTCCCTTCGGGTGCGCTAACACATTCCGTTTGACTTATGTAACGAACTGTCTCGGTCATACAGTCGTTAAAACCTTTTCTGTACTGGTCTGGACTTCTGTATAATTGATCCAAATAGGCCGTAATTTCGCATTTATATGAAAGACATGTTGATTTATTGGTTTGGAGTCTACGGAGGTCGTCTCCCTCCCTGCACTCCCAGTGCGAATGGTATGGAGGCGGGGGAATAAAAAAAGAATACAAAATCAAATTAAATGACATACACATAAAGGCCCTGAGTTTGCTAGGGGGGCTTTCTTCACCCGCGTGCCTATGGCTGAAACGAAATATGACAGAATGCTATTCTGGCAAGAAACGCAAATAGTTATGAAAGAACAAACTTTTTTATTTATAAAACAAAAAATCAGAAAGAAATTGGATTGCGACTTCAGGCTAATGTATCTATCACACAGGTAATGTGTATCCCCTAAAAAAAAAATCGTAGTAAAAAAATTTAGCCTAAAAACCGTTTTCAATCCCACGACTGTCATTTGTCTCTCCTTGATATTAAGAGCCCCTAAAAAGCTAATTTGACTAAGCTAACTTAGCTTATAATAATAATTTCTCATCAAAGCATTTGATTCCTTCTCAACTTCGAAAGTTCTCGCACAGAAAATATATATGATAATAATAATAATAATAATGCAGAGTGGGACTCACTGCGAAAGACAATGAACAGAATTAAACCTAAGTACATATTTTGGCTGTATATTCAACATCCGTTTCCAGCCAAGAATAAAAACCAGATGAAAAACATATGAAGCTAGAAAAAATTCAAAACAAAAAAATGTAAAAGGGAACCAAAAGAAAGGGTCTCAGCGCCATTCCTCTATGCGAGTTTAGCTAAGACTGTCTACTGCCGGTGAAATATTCGCTTAGATTTTATACTGTAAAACCAAAAACAAATGACAAATATAATTGGCATCAAATACTGTTTATTTTTTGAACTCAATCAAAAGCCTTTTTAGAGCCGAATCTGAAAGGCCCTGGCAACCATCAAATAGACTAGATATTTTGGCTAATAAATCAAAGGTAGCCTAAATTAAAATAGTATCCAGCAATTCGTCTGCTTTATGAACTTTCTCCGTCGTTTGTTTTATAGACTTGATCATTTTAATTTCGGAAAGGTTCGAAAATACTTTAAATATAACAAAATTTTTATCTGTAATAACGACATAAATCTTTTGCTAATCCTAAATTATAAAATTCACCAAGCTGCTGGCATGCGCCATGGGCCTGAACATGCATCGTGTATCAGATAGCCATTTCAATTATTTCAGTCTTAGTGCAAAATTGCTTTTACCATCAAACTCTTTTTTTTACTTAAAAAAAGTACAAGGTACTTCTTTTTAAAGTGCAAGACCTGACCATCAGGCTATTTGATGCATGTATGCATTGTTCAAAGAGGTAGGGTTATTTGTCTCTCCAGAAATAAGAAATAATAAGACTGGCCTAGGGAACTACGTCATAGAATTAAGGCAATGGTATTAAGAGCAGAGTTGGTATTAAGAGCAGGCTGTATCAACACTTTGTAGCTGTTACGGTTGAAGGTTGGATCTAATATTTCAAACCTTTTGCTGTTCTTGAGTCATAGCTGTTTTCAAAAGACAAAGTTGCTATCTCTAGCAGCAATAAAAATCAATGCTAATTCTGAACGTTAAAACTCACCAAGTTGTTGGCATGCACCGTGGGCCTGCAGATGTCTCATATGCCGGATAGCCATTTCAATAATTTCAGTCTTTTCTATTCTGCCCCGTCCTTTTTTCATGTAGGAAGATGGAAGAAGGCGAGACAGATCTGCAAGGCAATTGTTCATCCTGTCGCGACGGCGCTTTTCTATTATTCGGTGTGACATGGGATCCTAAAATTGATTACTAGTTCAGTCACTTAAAGTAAGTCTATGATTATCCTCGATTCTTGGCCTAGCAAACATCCTTACTGCTAGCACCAGAGTCTAAAATTAAATGTAGGCATGCTCTTCCACTGAGCTTGACTCCAATTTTATTTCCACATTGGAATTACTTTTTTCTGAAGGAGGCTGATCCGAAACGAGGATAGGGGGGGGGGACAATTTACCAGCTTTTGTCCGAATTTTGCTCAGTACACTCTATTGAGGATTCCATATGAGGCAACGAGTTATTAGGAAGGCATTGCATATCCTTGCTCCCCCTGTGTCAAAATCCCCCTCCCCATTGACTCGCAACTGCATAAATGGTGAAAATATTGGTGGAAACAATTGGTGGAATTGTTCCACCAATTCAGCCTATTTTGTAATTCGCAATAGTTCATCCACTAGTTCAAACGAAATAGTCAAAAACTACCAAAGCCGATCAAAATAACGAAAGTCATGACGAATCTAGAAATCAACCCATTATAAACCAAATAATTTAGTTAATTTTCGTTATGGGTTGTCCGTAAAACAGCCAGCTATTGTGGCCTGAAGGGGAAATTCAGTGACTAAAACGTCATCTTCTTCTTGAATGTGTTAATAATACTTTATAAAAATATACTCTTTTTTATGGGGATTTTGTGGTTATTTGTAGCTCGAAACGTTTTAAGTTTCTGCAACTGGTGGATCTGGCTCCACTTTTCAGACAATTATGATCCAAAATAGCGGAACTGGTGGATTCCATTTTTTTTAATTAACTCGAAGCTTGTGGACCCCATTCACCACCCTGAAGATACTACTTAATACCAAATTATTTATAAATAGGGTGGTATGAGAAGCCCGGTGTGAACACAGAAACATAAAATACTTATCCATTCCACCTCCATTGACACTCCTCTTTCAACAACTCCTGTGAACTATTGAATGTTCTTGTTTTAATTCATAATAAGTTCTGTATTTACCACATTGGAATACAAATTATAATATATCAGTAATTTGCTACTCTGTAAGTATTTATAATCCCACAACCACACCGGGCCATTCTTATCTAGGCCACCCTACATCTCTTTAGTCCTTGCGAATAAGAAATACCGAAGTTATTGAATTGTTGGGTAAAGATTTTCTTTCTATGGCCAGGACCATTTAAGTTATCACATTTGCCTATATAATATGAGAATATCAAAGCAGCCAAAAACGCACAAGATTTCACTACAAAAAGTTTCAAGTGTCACAATATAATATTAAAAACCTACGCTGAATCAAAGTGCTCAATATACTTCTACTCTTCCATCAACTTTCTCAAGTAATTGCAATTCAGGTAAATTTACAGTAGCCTACATAGCACAGGATACTATAGTAATTTGGAATGAGCTACTAGTACCCTTCAGAAATTGTTCTAAAACACCACTTACGTTTCGGATAACAACCTTCGTTACCAGGCGCGTTAATTCACTAAATGTAGGGGGAGGGGCTAGTAAGGATCCTTTCAATTTTTTAATAAAGATACAAAAAAGGCTTTTACGAAACATGGGAGGGGGATTCTTACGTCGATTTTATCAATGAAACAGAAAAAGTATGTTCAAAATTTAGCGTGGGAGGCTAATTACTCCTCCTTCCCAATTCAAGGTCCTCCTGCTACTTTGAGTTTCCTACGATAGAGACCCAACATGACTTAAATAAGCTTCTAAGTATGGAATAAAGAAACTTGTAAATTTACCAAAACTTGAAGAATAAATAGACGATTTTATTAGTACAGAATACTTCACTATCTAATCTAGAGACAAAGGAACAGAAAAAAACAAGAAACAGGCGAAATCCACTAAAAGAAGATGGTTAAAAAGAAAAGGAAAAAAAAGGAAAGAAGCTAAGAGTTGGATCTCCTGCGAATTAGCACGGGAAGAGGTGAAAAACCGCTGGCGTCACTTACGATGATCACTTCATTAAAACAGGAGAAAACTTCAAAGGGACTTCTTTAGGATTACTATGTAATGCAGATTAATCAAGCTTAAATTACGGATTCAAGCTTAAATTTCTCGTCATTCTCAAGAATTATAGTAGTCAAAATTCGTCTGAACAAAGTTGGCCTAGCAAGGCTTGGGAAAAGCTTCACAGATTCTTCAATTAGGCTTGTTGAATTTAAGTCTGTAGGACTAGCGCCAGCTTCCACTTCAATAGTTCTTCCGGTACTTATTTAGTAACCGATAAACACGCGAGAAGTGAATTTTCTTTGATGCTAGTGAAATAAAACAAAATAGGAAAAAAATATAATAGTTTATGAACACAACTGGGCTACATATTTGCACATTAGGGAGGGGGTGGTAAAGTATAGCATATATTAATACGTAACCTAATATAGGTTCCCTTTTGTTTGCCCCTTTAGCCCCAAAAAACTAAAGTTGACATAGTTTCCCCAGAGTGAGCAACACCCCAGCAGTCAGCGGAAACCGGCTTTCCGAAACCCTGCTTTGAATAGCATCTTTGAAATTCTATATGCGTTTCTCTTCGCGTGTTTATCGGTTACTGAACAAGTACCGTTCTCTCATATTCTTTAGTATAGAGCCCATTCTAAACTTTCAGAGGCAAGGGGTTGCACTCTTTTAACCCCATCAGGTTTAAATTTGGGGCCAAACCCCTACTTTTTTCTTAACTCGACAGTTCCACGGTTTTTACAAATTCGAAAATTGAAGTCGACTGACAGATTTAATTTAAAACGCAGATATTTTTTCACACTTAATTAAACGCTGTACGTTTCTTGTTTTAACAAATTTTAGGCTTTGACTGACAAAACGATCTATATTAAGATAATTAAAAATGAGTAACTAAGAAATTGCATAAGGCGTAATTCACTTGTTTGGACACGAGACACTAAACATGTGCTGAAAACAAGTTTCAGTTTTGCCTTGTCAATGACACTTGGCATAAATAAGTCAGCGGTAGTCATTATGAGTACTTGGAATTTTTATTAATAAATTATACGGCTCTTCCATGTTCGTTTTCCTTTTTTTTTGCATAGGTGTCCATGTCACATCTGTAAAAGAAGGGATTAATGTCAGAGCTTAGTTTGATTTTTTCACCAGCGTTGCCACCCATAGTGTTTTATCACTATTATTTGAAAAAAACTACGCTTTCTAAAGAGTTAAAGAGGCTGAGTTAAAAGTTCGAACCTTAAAACGTACAGGGATTAGAAGGTACAGTTGGGGGGCTGCCGCCCCCCAAATCCCCCCGCTTTCGCAGCCTTTAAATAAAAAAAAATAATTTTAAACTGAAAGTAAGGAGCGACATTAAAACTTAAAACGAACAGAAATTATTCCGTATATGAAAGGGGCTGTGCCCTCCTCAACGCCTCGCTCTTTACGCTAAAGTTTTTATTGTTTAAAAAAAAGAGTTGTGAGAAAGTCAAACTTTAAGCAAACTTCAAGCAGAACTTTAAGCAACTCTTTAATTTCAACCTGACGCGCAGAGGCTCTTCCTATTTTTCAGTTATCAATAGTATAAGCCAAAAAATATTTTTCGAAGTTTCGACTATTTTAAAAGATAATTTAATTAAAAAAAAAGCTTTAGAATAACGAAATTATTACCCTTGTTGTTTTTTTTCGACCTGAGCCACAGTCGTCATCGTCCAATGGGAGACATTGATATGCTTGACCTCTAGAACAAAAAAACAAAAATAAAAAGAATTTAAATAAAAAGATAGCTAGTAGAAAATGAAAACATAATCTCACAAAAAAATTGAAAATCGTCTTAAACCTGATTAAATCGTGATTTTTCAGATCTAATTTTGTGCATATGCCGCTTCCGTCTTGCGTAATTCTCGAAGAAATTTTGAAATGAAAAAATAAAACTGCGAGCCGAGCTGAGGGTTAAAGCAGAACAAAAAATACTGAGAAACATGGTCAAAATATAGAAGTAGGTTCAGGAAACGCTTCTGTGAACTAAAATATAGCCCTGTGCTGTCAACTCTCTCAGACGAGCTATTGCCCTTAAAATAGATTTCAAGTAAAGACTAGGAGAGTGTTGCAAATCGGACTTGGGTACCGTATTTATTTTTCATGGGTGTAGCTAAGAATTTTTCCCAGAGGCGGTCAGCTAAATTTTTCAGAACACATTTTTCCACACACTTCTGAGCATTATTCTAGAGGAGCAATGAGTTTTTAAATCAGGTACCCGCAGACCTAAGTTAATCAAAAGACTCTACGTGAACCCGAGTTTTCCGATTATCGGCAATATCTCGGAAGTGGTATGGAAGATCGAGATGAACTTTCAGGGAGTGTTGGGGGGGGGGGGGGTCAAGTGGACCCCATATTTTGACTTGGCGAGGGAACAGAGGTAAGTTGAGAGACAGTATGTGTATCCAGGTCGCCGAAATAGAATATCTGAAAGATCTCGGGAACAGCTCTGGGGATGAAGTTGAAACTTTCAATTAATGCTGGGAAAAGGAAGGCAGAGAGAAAGGGACTAGGATCCTTTAAATTTTGTATTGGGAGAGCAAAAAGGGTAAACAATGTATGTCTCTTATCTAGGAAAACCTATTTGCACTATAAGCTTCTATGCAGCTTATAACCTATCCAGAGTTAAGATGCGAGATGGATCAAAAGACGGTATGTGTTGCTAGGTTATAAAAATGGCGTGTCTTCAATATCTCGAGAATGGCTTGGGGCATCCATTTGATTGAAATCGATTTGGAAGTTTTAGGGAGTGTTGACAGAGGAGGGGAGGGGACAAACACACGTCAAGATATGACTGGGGGAGAGGACAGAACTAAATCCACAGACAATAGGTGCAGAAATATTATCAAGACTATATCTGAAAAATTTTGTGAACCGCTGAGGAGATTGAGTTGAAACATGCAGGTGATGCAGAAGGAAGGGGAAGGGAGACTTCAAATTTTATGCTTGGAGAATGTCTAAACATTCAAAATTTTGCATCCTGAAAGCTGTGCCGAAGATAACAGCAGAAGCTATGTGTAATTTTCTTTGCGAGTCAGTGATACACTACTTTGGTCTTTTTGAAATTTTGATCACTGATTCCCATCAATCTTTCCTTTCAAATTCCATTTCACAGGTGTGTGAAAAATTAAACATCACTTTTTGTCATGCTATAAACCTCAATTGAATTGGTTGAGTGAGAATCGAGTGAAAGGAACAAAATCCGAATTAAAAGCTTATTGTCAGGATCATCCCAATTCTTGGGATATTTATTTGCCTTTCGTTCAGTATTTATTAAATTCTACTATTTCTTCCACAACTAAATATTCACCACATCACGTAATTTTTGGTAGGCAGCCTCTTTCATTTTTGGATATTCAACTACCATTTCCTTCAATTGCCTATTTTGACAATTATGAGAATTATATGGTTAACTTAGTAAAAAATTTATTTACGATTTACACGATTTGTGAAGAACAAATGGGAAAACAGAGAAAATCTCAAAAAATACAATACAATAAAAATGCTGTAGTGCTACCAGTTCTTTAACACGGGGCTTAGTTTATGACCAAGAAAATGCCCCTAATCCAAAGTACATTAATGGTTTAAGGCCAAAGTTTTGTGTGACATGCGAAGTTTGTGAACTTGTAAAGATTTACCGTTCCTGGTACAAGAATTTTTGGTGACTTCTGTGAGAGGGCCAGTGAATGGTCGTCTGATAAATCCTATCAATGATCCAGAAAGCTTTCTACGTTTAAATCCTATTTTCAAGGAAAAAATTTATATGATTAAAAAACCTAATGTTGCTACTAGTAGATTAAAATCTAATGACGAAGAGAAAAACAGCAATGATTATAGCTTATGTCAACGTCCGGGTGAGAAATTTTAGGTAGTTCAAAATTGTCTGGAGCAACCAGTAATAACAAATAAATCAATATCGGAGGAATCAAGAATTGTAGAATTGGAGTTAGAGACTCGTGGGCATAGGAGAATCGATTCAACATCATCTGTATACCCGCTTCCAGTAGAAACGCCAGTAGTAACTTCAGAAATAATGGAGGATAGCTCTGTTTCTAGCGAACAACATGAGGTTCAAATGGAGCCTAGTCTAGTTAGTGTAGAAGTAGATAAAGGGGAAATAGAGGTTAAGGCAGGCTCGAGTGTCTTAGGAGAAGCAATAGGAAAAAAAGAAATAAACCTCCAGGCTATTATAGAGAGTATTAAAATAATTATAGAGCTAAGTAGAGTAAAATTATTGTGGAGATTGGTGTCTTATTGTACTATAAACAGTGTTAGTAATCGTTGTTAATTCAAAATGAGGATGTAGCTAGTTTTTTATGCGGATTAGCTAGACAGGAAAAATGCTTTCTTTTTAACTAGGGAAAATAGAGAAATGAAACTTACAATCGAAAGGTATCTGACCAACTTTTCTCAAATGATATATTTATTTCCTTTTGATATCCTATAAATAGTAAAAGAACCGCATAATTTGGAAAAAAAAAGAATTAAAGCTTTGGTAAAAGGAAAGTAAAAGAAAATCTTATTGTGTTTCTGTTGAAGATTACCATTTTTGTTTAAGTGTTCTGTTCAAATTTAAGTTCTTTTAAAAGATATTCTGACGATGTGCAAATTTTTATATTAGGTGTAGCTATGCGAATTTTATGTAAACTTAGCATGACAATATAAAGTTAATTTTCAGTGACACGTGGGAAAATAGTTTTTTTGGTCGTTGTTTTTAATTTTTAGTGCCGTTATTTTATTTCTTGTCATTTTTATTTGAACCATTGTTTGAGTATATAAAATCGTTTTTTTTTTTTGAAAAAAAAAGATTTTTAAAAACCCGGAGCAAATCCGTAAAAATTTGGAATAGGTTTTTCTTGGTTAAAACCAATAATTAAAATTCTAAGTATATGTCAGAAATTCATATGTATAATCCTTCTCAAGGTCACTTGAACCCAGAATAACCCCACTATCTAAAATACAAACATTGTAAGTTATCAACAATCAACAACCCCACTTCTTAGAATAAAGCAATAATATTTCCTATCTGGAAGAAACTCAATGGTCAACAACCCAACCCGAATTCTCTTTATCAGAAGCTTACAGTTCTGTCAAATGCCCGGATGTGGATCTGCAGATTGTGTTGAATATAAGTTACCAATTTAGATTATTTGAGTCAGTTCGAATTCTGTATCTGTCCTCGCCATATGTACATTCACTGTATTATATGTATAAATAAACGTTTTATACTCTAAACATAAACTATGTGATGGTTAGAAGTTCTAGACATCCTCCACCGGTAGAACCCAGATAATAGGCCAACGCTACCATAAGGCCCTAAAGAGAAGAAGTCTCACTGTACAGAGAAGTAGATAATTCACAGAGAAGTGAACAAAGAAAGTTTACACTATTCACCGTATAAAAACGAAAATTGAAAGACATATTTACCCAGGTGAGCAAAATAGAGTATCCGCAATACTATCAAAAACGGCTTGGATGATCGAATGGAAACTTTCAGGGTGTATTGTGGGGGCAATTGGACCTCAAATTTTGACTTGGGGAGGGGAAAGAGACAAATCTGAAGATATTATGCGTGACAAGGCTATCAAATCAGCATCCCTGCAATATCTCGGCAACGGCGTATAGCTCGGCATATAGCTTGGGGTGGAGGGGGGGGGGGAGGGGTTTCAGGAGACTTCAAATTTTGTGTTGGAAAGGGGCTAAATTATTATGTCTCGAATCCAGCTAAATGTTTCTGCGCTTTGAGCTCATACTGGAATTAGAATTTATGCGCGTCTAGATAGCGGCGTAAATCAAAAGACATTACGTGGTACGAGGTAATCAAAACAGAATATCTGCAATGTCTATGGAATGGCTCAGGGTATCCTGTTGAAACTCTGACTGGTAGGAGGACAAAGCTAGAACTTATTTTTGACCTGGAGGTAGGTGGGGCTAAAGAAAATTATCTGATTCACCGAAAAACTGAAAAAATAATTAGAAACACCAGAAATATACAAATAACGTCCCCATTCAAGGTTCCTTCCAAGTATAATGATGGCTATCGTGACAATTGTATCCCACACCCCTATCTTTATGGTGCCAGATATAGCCCTAGGCTTTAAAAAAAAAATTGGTAAATATCTAGTGCATGAACAAATCTCGACGAAACACGCTAATAAATGTGCCTGAATTCGAAACACGCCTGAATGCTAAGCGATGGACATGAGCTAGATTGGGGACCCCATGTGAAAATGGAAAACAAAAATATATTGTTGGTATGTGTGTAGAGCATGGCATGGTTACCGCTAGGGCAACAGTCTAACCGTTGACGGTTTTAGGTATCCGTGAATAAGTTCTAAGGCGAGAGTGGAAGTTGGGACAAATGTTTGGAGGTGCCCACCTCACCTGCCCAGAGTCTCAGGCAAGTGACCCTAAATTTGAAAAAGTGGAAATTGGCTCAGATTTTCTAAACTGAGCTGAGACAATGAATAGATATTATTGGGAAAGTGATTGGAGACGCTGGGCATCCGTGAACAATGATAAATTGAGAGAGGAATTTGGGACAATATTTGGGGGTACCCAGCCGCCCAGAGTCTCTGGCAAGTGACCCAAAAATTTGTAAAAAATTCAAATTTTTTTCAGAATGTGGGGCTAAGCTTAGGCAACGAATAGGTACTATTTGCAATATAAAGATGGCCTTATAAGATAGTTTTGCCTGTTGTTTCAAGCACATTTATGGTCCTATGTCAATTTTAAATTCTTGGTCAACCTTCTTAAGACCATAGGCGGGTGTGCCTTGTTTGCCTCTTTTTTAAATTCTTGATCAGCATGCCTAAGACTCTAGGCAGGCATGCCTTTCCAAAAACTAACCTGACAAGTATGTGTCCAATTAGAGAGTCATTCATACTCCTGCCATTTACCCGTGCCCCAGCCATTGAAACATTTGCCTCTCAATTACTTGGACTATCTGTCTTGGCTTTTCTCTGTCTACGATTACCCAGCCCAGTGTTGATGCAACCTATGCAAACTATGGCCCAAAATACTTGACAACTTCAATTCAAAATCAACGGTAAAAGTAAGCTTTCTGCCGATGCACCCCCTCCTGATGGTCCCAGATAGAGCCCTAGAAATATACACAAAAATATTTAAAAGAAAACGCTAATACAATGAAATTCTTACTTTATAAAATTCAGCATGTTTCTAATAGGCTAATCAGATTATCAGGTTTCCCTTCATTGCTATCCACATTTTTAAGTCATTTAAAAAAAAAAAATGCTTTTATTCAACAATTCTATTGAATTACTGAGACAGACCTGGTCACCTGGTCAAGACTATTGAACAGGGTTGCTACCCTGACCTGGAAGAATTTACTAAATCGGAGACGAAAAATTTACAAGATCGCATCTGTTTTTACTAAATGCTCAAAAAATTATTATATATATATATATATATATATATATATATATATATATATATATATATATATATATATATATATATATATATATATATATATATATAATGTTACATTTCTCCTTACTTTTAATTTCTCTCAGCAAGCTCCTTTTTCCTCAATAAAAATTTTCAAACTGAGGAGATTCACCTTCACCCTGAGTGGTTTGCTTTTGCTATTTTTCTAATAGATTCTTAGTCATCTGGAGCCATAGCATCATCACATTTTCATTTTTGGTTTATAATGTATAGTAAACAAAAAGTTGTTTTCGTCCACCATTAGACGTTGGACCAGGCGGGTTTGCATACGAAAATAGGTCACTGCTTGTCTGTCACTGAGACAAACAAGCAAAATTGTAAATTGTAAAACAGACAAGCAAAAATTGTAAATTGTCATATGTTTACGATAATTTTTTCCCTGAATTCATGGAAAATAAAAAAAAGTCTTGTTTACTATAAATCCTGATTTTTTACTAGTTTTTACTAGATTTCGGGAAATTTATCAGATCCTCTAAATTTACTAGATTTTTTTTACTAGATCTAGTAAAATCCTACTGACGGTGGCAACCCTGCTATTGAATCACAGACAGATTTCACCTGGTCAAGAATACAATGAATCGTTTTACAAGGCATGACGCATCACGAGATAAAAACAACGAGGAAATATATTATTTAGGGCTATATCTGGGACCATCAGAGGGGTGGGGTAATTGTCAAAAACACGACTATCATATTGCGAATTGGCATAAAATAAGGAAGACAATAGGCCCAGTAGACTACCATGGGCGCCCACAAGGAGGGCAAGGGGGCACCAGCCCCCCCCTGGCTGAATGACGGTGTCACAAATTTGTATTAATTAAAAAAAAACTTTCCACAGAATAAGTTTTCAAAGAAAAGAAAAGAGCTCTATTAAGCCAAAAATGGGCAGAAATTAAGTAAAGTAATCTTCCAAGCGTAAAACTACCACAAATCATTGTCAACATTTAAATGCAACTCAAGACGAACATACACTATATTAAGTTGCCGAGTCAAACTCAAAACGAGCAAAAATTAAAATTACTGGGGCTGACAACCCCCTCACCTTCTCAAGACCAGAACATAACTTAGGCTTTATCGAAAAAAGAAATGACTGTAGATTGTCAGTTTAATTTAGCTACACTGATATTTATTCCTTAAAATAAAAAACGGGTAAAAAAAGTGAGTAAAAAAAGTTTTTTACTTATTTAACTAAAATCAAGTGAAAATATTTAAACATATTTTGTTTTCAGTAAAGCGCAAATTAAGTTCTGGTCTTGAGAAGGCATGGGGGTTATCAACCCTACTGTTGTTAGTTTTTGCTTGTTTCGAGTTTGACTCGGCTATTTATTCTAATTTCTGTTCATTTTCAATTATTTATTGATAGTGATTTGTGGTAGTTTTACGCTTGGATGATTACTTGACTTCATTTCTGCCCATTTTTGGCTTAATGGGACTCTTTACTTTTTATGAAAAGCTTGTTATGCGGAAAAAGTTATTTTAGATGAATTTCTGTTCGTTTTTTATTGACAAAATCATTTTCGTGAAAAAAAATCTTTTATCTTTTTGGGTTTTTTTTATAAGAATCCATAGTTTGGCATAATTGTGGGGGTTTGACATGCCAAAATATCCTTAAAGACATAGTTGCATAGTTGCTGGACCGTTCTACTATGCTGAACACAACAGTTGTCACAAAATTTTGGCTAGATGTGTTTGGGAAATAAATCGGCTTGAGAGACAGGCTGATTGCCATCTAATCTCTTTTTACTCTTAGAATGGACCCTAGAACTTTGGATTTTGAATCGAATTAGCTTCTTTGAATGTTTCAATGATATTTCTAGCTATTATAGAGTGTTGCTGCCAATGATATTGCTCATATGCCTTTTTGAAAACCTGCATCTATACAGTTTTTTCGTTTAATTAGAACGCCCCCTAAACACTTCCTAGAAGTTTCACCTTAATACTCTAAGCGTCATTAGTTACAGTAAATGTAGTTGTAGTACTAAAACTATAAACATAGTGCCTTCTGACTAGTTCAAAATCCCCCACAACTTACTCTTAAAGATCTAACTTAATAATATAAATTTTTCTTGAGTATTGTTTTGTCACCTTTTTGAAAGTTCACATGATCATAGTTTGTTTTAATTTAGTTCAACGTCCGCCTAAATATTTCTTATATTTGATTACTGAAGACATTGCTATATTCTCTTTGCACTATTGCCTACAAAATGGTTATCTCACAATTTCGATCGAATGTGTTTGGGGAAAAGAACATATTACGGAGAGGGGAGGGGCTAATTTCGTTCCATATTGCCTGATCCTTCAAATGTACCCGAAAGTATACAATCCCAATTAAAAGAGCCTCCTCTAATGTTCATAAGACCCCTTCTTAATAAAAACCTTATACCCCCCCGGGGCATAACTTAAAACCCTTATCCCGATACTTTGGGGGGTTTTTTCAACCCCAAAGAACGTATTATGAAATGTTTGGACTATTTTTGAACAAGATGGCTATCTTAAAATTTTTATCGGATGCATTGGGGGAAAATATGACGTAGGCGGGTATAGCTGCCCTCCGATAAATTTGACTCTTAAAAAGGACTCTTCAACTTCCGGTTTTCAATCCAAAGTTTATACGACCACCGTTTCCATAAAAATCTTAAATGCCCTCAGGGCATACCTTACAACCCTTGCCCTGAAGACTGTGAGGGGGTTTTCATCCTCAAAGACATAATGTCTGGACTTTTAAACTACGTCAAACAAAATAAATATCTCGAAATTTTGACTGGAAGTGTTGAGGAAATGATGGACGTGGGGGGGGTGATTGCCCTCCATCACTTTGACTGAGCCCTTTTCGAAGTTTCTACGACAACAAATCAGGTGCGTTTCTGGAAAATACGACGTCTGTGTGTGGGGAGGGGCTATTTGCCTTCTGATCACTTTCACTCTTAAAAAGAGCACTATATCTTCTGATTACCAATCCAATGAGCCCTCTTTGAAGTTTATACGACGACCGTTTCTATAAAAACCTTATATGCCCCCAGTGCGTAGCTTATAACCCTTGACCTGAGGGCTGTATGGGGGGGAGTTATCCTCAAAGACGTAATTTCTGGACCTTTCAACTACAATGAACGAAATGGCTATCTAAAAAATTATGATTGAATGTGTTTGGGGAAATGAGTGGTGTATTGAGGGGGGGCTGGATGATCTCCAATCACTTTTGACTGTTCAAAAGGCCAGTAGAACTTCTGATTACCAATCAAATGAGCCCCCTCTGAGGTCTATACGACCACCCTTTCTATAATAAAAAAACTTATAGCCTATCCCCACAGGGCATAGGCCCCTAACTTACAACCCTTGCTGAGGGTTGTGGGGGGGAGGGGTGTTGCATTCTCAGAGTCATAGTTTCCGGACCTTAAAACTACTACTGGTTGCCCTCCATGGGGGGAGAGCTGGTTGCCTTCCATGAGCTCTTTTGAAGTTTCAATGACATTTCTTTCTATAAGAAGTGCCCTGGTCTAAAAAAAACATAGGTAAAGTTCTACGAAATCATATTATTGAGTTAGGAATAAATAGAATACACCATTCGATGCCTTTTTTTTATGCTGATTACGAATTTAATAAGCATTTCTATCGGAAATCCAAACCCCTACCCCTACAGGCCTAGAGACTATCCCAACCCTACCCCTGAAGGGACAGATGTAGGGGGGGGGGGCTGAAATTCGAATAGAAATACGTATTATATTCGTAATCAGCATAAAAAAAGGCATTGAATGGTGTATTCACTTTATTCCTAACTCAATAATATGATTTCGTAACCAAAACATATTGTGCCCACATCGCTCTTTACTTAGGCAGCGCTATCGCGCTGCCTATGATATTTTGTCTTGAGATTTCAATTATACAGCACTGGAAGTGTCGATTAGACCAGGTAAGCTCCCCCCCCTAAAATTCAGTCTATGGGCGCCCATGTAGGCTACTAGCCTAATCTTTTTGTTTTACAGGCTACTGTTTCATTCAGAATCTACACTCTCATCAATATTTGCACATTAGAGGGGGAGAGGGGCAAGGGGAAGTTTCAATCTCATTTATATCAGAAAAAATATACCCCCACCCCCCTAATGTGCAAATAAATACCCTGAATTGGTATATATAGGGGTGGGGGTGAAATTCATTTCCGACAAAAATGATTATTATATTTGGAAAAAGCATAAAAAAAGCATCGAGTGGTATGTTTACTTTATTCGTGAGTCAATAATATGAACAACGAAAAATTTACTGGCTGCTTACCTGTCATATCCTAATCCATTGCTGCCATGAGGAGAATCGACCCAATATTTATCCATAATTATTAGGAAGGTGAATACCCGTGCAGATGCGATAAAATTGAAGGAATTTGAATAAAAACAAAAGAAATCTTAAAAAAGGTCATTTCTCATCACAAAGCCGACAGAACTAGTGTTTAGGAGTTGAGAATCAATTCAAGACTGAATCAACTTATCACCCGACGGGAACTTCCATCTTCAAAACACGTGTAACATCTCGTGGGACAGTACACTCTTTTTTTGTTATTTTTGACATTGGATTATCTAGGGCTCAAGGGTCTGAAGAAGTTTGTGTTTCTGTAATCACAGAAAATAAGATGATTCTAAAATTACTAGAGACATTATAGATATATAATAGTCTATCTTAGTGGTAACATTATAATCTATCTTATTATTGATTTTACATTATGTTCTATTCCTCAATATTTTCTATATTTATTAAATCTTCAAGGACAAACTATTAATTGCACTTTTTCCGACAAAAAGGAATTTTAAGGCCCACCCCTCCTGTCGAAGAAGATTTGCATGCGTTTTCCACTATATTCTTTTAAATCAATTACTTTAGAGTATATTTGAGCATTAATAGAAAAAGATATTTATTTACAAAAAATAAAATGAAGAAATTAATTAATCACACAATTAAGAGCACACTTGAGAGTTGAGATTGGATCGTTCAGCATCCTTGTGATTTCCACAGGGCGTCACGCATGGTCTGTCGTGGCTTACATGAATTTCTGCCCTGGATCGATTCTTCTAGCTTTCTTTTAGCATTTTAGCCTCTAGGCTTGCCTCTTTATTTAGTGTTCAAGAAGGGAACTAGCTCATTGCCATTTTTATTGTTAAATCTACTTGATTTTAATTTGAGGAAAAAAGCTCTCAGACGAAACGGGCCCTTGTGGGTATAAGGGGCCGTGTGATGCATATGAATAAGTAGGAGTAATCTTTTGTTAGGGGGTCGAGGTCATTAGCGTGGCTATATTTGATAAATGGGCACAATAGTGTTTACGACTGTAAAATAATTTCCTATAAGCCAGTGGGAAGCAATAGTGTAAACACGTGCATTGCCTCGTGTGAATATTTCTTTCTTTAGTCATATTTTATTTATTAAGGTAAACAAATGCTAGTTTATCATATTTATATTTTTAGTTAAAAAAAAGTTACACCCTTACAATAGAAAAAAAATATTATTAACTAAATAAGAGAACACCCGAGTTGGAACCAACATAATGTCCGAGGGATTCCGCGCAGATTTTCAATTAAGAATAAATAATTCCTTGGAAATCCTGCCAAGGTACCCTTAAGGTGGCCAATCAGGAATTTATCCCCTTGGAAGACCAAAAATCTATAGGTGGGACATATTTTGGTAGAATTCGGAAAACATGTCGTTTTTTGCGAATAGACTTTTTCGAAAGAAGTTTACCTACTTTGAAAGTTTCGCGGGTTTGCACTCGCCCTTTTCTCATCACTAGGAAGATTTTTACGGGGGCCATTGGACCAAAAGCTTACCACAAAAGCCATACAAATTAAAAAGATAACATTTAACGAAAGCAATTTATTTTTAGATATTACAGTGCAGATTTCGAATTACTGGGCTTGGACAACAACAATGACAATCCTCATAAACCGGGGAATATATTTAGATGTTTTTGGTTGCATCCTAAAGTTGTCTGCTTTCTTTTCAACTTAACACTCGTGACATTTGCTATCTTATTGCAAAATACAAATCGCGTGAATAACCACGTGAAGAACAATCATTTTTCTATAGCCTAGTCAAACAGAAATTACCAAGGATCGCAGCAATAGGATGTATGAATATTGAATGTGAACCCGAAATGCGGAATTAATATATACAAACTTGCTAAGAAAAAATTATATAAAAAAACACGTACAAAACCGACACAGCAAAATATGACAAACAAAATAGGAGCGCATAAGTCCCTAAGTAGCTTGCGGAGAATTTAAATAATTAAATTAAAAAACTAAAAAATTAAAAAGTAATTTAAAATGATCTAAATAGTCTTTGCGGCCATGAACTCAATCCAGTTTGATACACGATGGTAATTCTTCAAAAACTCAAGCAGACTCACTTTTCAGTAAAGCACTAGTTTTTCAGAATTCTATGAAAATAGGGAAATATCACGAGTTAGTTTATTTGATTCAGTTTTGCAGATGTATGTTACATAAACAGTGAAAGAATTATTTTTGTTAGTTATTAGTTTCAATTTAGCTCTTTATGAACACTTTTTTTGTTCGTTTTTAGGTTTTAGAAATATATACACGATAAACCTTACAATAAGATCTTTGGGTACTTATGTACTATCTGTAACACACGTGCCCTATTATATAGGGAAGATGCTTAAGAAACTAGTCAAACGGGTTTCTTTCAATAGACAATTGGATTGGAAACCCTGGTTTTTCATTGCGTTTACAATACTTAAACTATTGGGTTTTGGTGTTAAGGGGAAAAAAGGTACCTAGGTTGGTCTACGCTACGTATTTAATATATGCTTTGCCTTAACCCCCCCCCCCCTAATGTGCAAATATATAGCCAAAATTTGTTTCTAAATGATTATATTTTCATCGTAGTTTGTTTTATTTCATTAGCATTAACCAAACATCACTTTTCGCGTGTGTTACAGATAGTACATAAGTACCGATCTTTGTCTAACTTGGGCGAAAAAAAAAATAATAAAGAATCCAACTTGAGTTTTCGTTAAAACAGTGTACTCAATATAGGTTTTACTTTCGCACCTCTCTTACAAACTTTTCCTTACAAAAAATTTGCAATTTTGTCACATATAGAGCCCAACGGTTATATTATTCCTGGTACCTTTGAAGAGTTGCAGAGATTTTAGAAAACTTAAGGCTATTAAAAGAATTTCAGATATCTACTTAATGTAATTAAAAAAAAAACTCGTGTTAGCATTATTGCAATTTCTTTGCGGCAATACTGCAAAAAAATTTGAACTTTTCATAAGAAAATATACTTAGCCTACGTTATTTTTGCTTCTCAAGACCGTAAGATTTTAGGAGAACTGATCGTTAAGGTCATATCATTATGATAAATACATTGTTAAAAAAAAAAAAAATCCAAATTCGGATGGGTAATGCGTTCCTCCTGCACCCAAATGACGCGCCTGTATGTGACGTCAAAACCAGTGACCAATTCAAGCACTCCTCTACGGGACAAGGGAATAAAGCTTTGCAGGGTTACACATTCCAACTCTCCTAAAATGTCCAAGTGCCCAGTTATCGCTGGAGAAAAAAAAAAGAAAAATCCTGATGTTCTGTTAAGGTTTCAAGTTCTTTTTCGAAATTTGCGAAAGTGTTTTTAGCACTTGGCCTTTACTGTTAGGGTGAATATAAATAGTATTTGCCGCTATTTCTAAATAAGCAGGGTTGTATTCTATTCCCCTTTATATGGATTATTTTGATGGACTTTGTCTTAAGGAGCACAGGAAAGGCAATGGGAGACCACGGAAACAAATGGGGAAGAAAAAAGAGGCCTGAACTTAGATTGTGCTGATGATTTAAGCATCCTAGATGAAAGTAAACAAAGTGAATGAACTCGTAGAGCTTATATGAGTTCAGGGTGCTAGAACAGGTTTGAAAATTAATGTTAAGAAGACTAAGTCACTAAGGCTAGGAATAAGGGAAGATGAAAAGGCGACGTTGGGTAATGAAAAGATTGATCAGGTGGGCAGCTTCACTTACCTTGGTAGTATTATTAAGAGAGACGGTGGGAGCAATGAATATGTAAAACGTAGAATAGCCAAGGCTCAGGGTGTTTTTTCACAGTTAAACAATATTCGGAAGAATAGGAAAATAAGTCTACAAACCAAGATTAGAATATTAGAAGCTACAGTGATGACAGTGGTTAAATATGGCTCTAAAGCACGGGGGCTCCAAAAAGTGGTTGAATATTTTCTAGATTTTTTCCAGAGAAAATGCTTACAGATTGTTCTGGGTACCCGGCTAACTGAACGTATTACAAACAGTAGGCTCTACGACAAGTGTGGTTCAATACTGCTTTCTAGAGCTATAATGAAAGAAAGGTTGAGGTGGCTAGGGCCCGTTGTGCGGATGAAGGATGAAAGATTGTCAAAGATTGTCCTTTTCGGCCAACCGTCTAGGGCTAAACGGAAAGCAGGTCTTCCTCGTTTGGAGTGGGAGGACGTCATAAAGAAAGATTTAAAGGAAGTGGGAACTTCCTGGGAGGGTGTAAAAAGGGAGGCTTTGAATAGATTGGGATGGAGGAGGAGCGTGAGTAGCTGTGTTGGCCTGAGGTGACTTGGTGCTGCGGTAAGTTGTTGTTAGTATTAGTAGTATTAGTAGTAGTAATTATTCCCAAATATGTGAAAACTAACTTAAAGTGAAAGCATTTCTACCAAGCAGTTTTTTTTTCAACACTCGCTATTTCATTTTCACTTATTAAGAATACTGGGAGGGGACTTTCAACAGGGAAATTTTAAGTATCTGGTTAAGGATTTTCGGCCATGGAGACAGAAGCACGTAGATATGTTCAAGAGCTTTCAAATGAGCCATTAAACATCCCTCTGCGATGTTCCAGCAGCCTACTAGCTCTGATAGTCAGCAGATGATTTATTAAACTTAATAATGGGGCTGGTAGGGGGAGCGTAGAAGAGGAACTAATTGAAACCTCAGGTTTAGGGTTTCCGACCGTTGAAATTATGATCACTCTGTTCATGCTTTCCAGCTTTTCCACCCCAGAAATGATACTAAAAAGAGCCATTTCTTGTAGGCCTACAATATGGCACTTCATGATGGCTTTATATCACAGTTCATATATTATCCAGTATGATCATTCTCTATCTCACCCATTATAAAAACCCGGACAGGGGTAAACAGGCTAAACAAGCTAAGGCAGAAAGAAGTGGGAGGAGCTTTTTGTTCACGATGACCAGAAATGATCTGCGATAAGCTTAAAAGCTAATGCAGAAACAGGCTAAACAAGCTAAGGCAGAAAGAAGTGGGAGGAGCTTTTTGTTCACGATGACCAGAAATGATCTGCGATAAGCTTACTGGTATATTCTGTCTACTGTGCTTTATATATACAAATTTTAAAAGGACACAGGTATCCTTAGGGCCGTTTTTAAGCACTAGGATCTTACATCTTTTTCCAATGACTACTGTTTTTTCAACTCATCTTAGCTCTGAGATCTCAAAACTCACTGATGTTAGCAAAACGCTTGAAAAACGACACAGCTCTGCCATATAGAACATAGATGAGAGAACTTTGATGATCTACTAACCATTGCTCTCAGACCGCTGATTAGAGCAGAATGATGAAAGACGTTTGCACAAAAACGACCAAAGATGTAAGATCTTTGTTCAAAGATTTCACTTTTAAGCGTTTTCTGACAAAAGATGTAAGATCTTAGCGAATTGATGAGTGAAAAAACGCCCCTAAAGATTGGCTGTCAAAGGAGTCTTTGAACAACTCTTTATGATGTTTCGATGCTCAACTAGCGGCGAAGAAAAAAAAAAGATAAGACATATTAGTGCTTCCCATAGAAAAAGTGATGTTCAAGATAGTTCAAGATGTTCAAGATGACTCGTTGTTCAAGATAGGGAACTGTATTTCTTCTCTACAGTTTTTGACCATGTGTTTTAAATGGTGCATTTTTCGTTTTGATTTGACGCTGTTATCTTAGGGGTTTCAGGTTTATTTTTGGAAATCCGATTAATTTGTTTTTGCAAGTAACTGTTAAAGATTAACCAAAATAATAGTTGCCATTCCTGAATCACCTTTAAATGGCAATTATATCCCATTTAACAGTTTGGTACTTGTATGATATGCGCCATACCTCTCAAGTTGTTCATTCATTGACGCATCATAGAACCGGTTTTTTTCGTTATTTTCTTTCAGCTTATGTGTGAAAAACAAGGCAATGAGAAGTGACAGAATAGATGGAAAACATAATTTGGGCTATATTTTTGCATATTAGGGGGGGGGTAAAGTATATGGACAGTGTGAAGTTAGAAACAATTCTCACTACATAATATGCAGAATAATTGTACCTAACACATTAGGCATGTAGATCCGCCATACTTTACCCCTCCCCGCACCTAATAATCAAATATATAGGCCAAATTTTTTTCTAAAGTGTTATATTTTTATCTTACTTTGGTATATCAAACAGTTCGTGGTGACGAACCGTAAGCAAGGAGCTACCCGGCTCAATAGTAATCGAAACTCTAAAAAACGGAATTTTGATACCAATAGATACTTTAAAAGAATCGGAATTTTAGACTGATTTCAAATATATAAATTTCGTCAAGTTTAGTCTTACTTATCAGTAGTAAGGCCATATGCACTTGAAAATATACATTCAAATATACGCCTGAGGCATAGATATGTGTGTATATTTTAAACGAATTGGGGTTACCAGGGTCATTTGCCTATTACAATGACCTTCCGGTTTTTCTGGTAGGTAATTCTAATCTAGAGGTCAATACATCTTTCAAAGAGGAACGAGTACGCAATACCGGTCCTAGTGTGATTGATTTTTTGGACAATTGCCTTTAGTCAAGACTAGTTTTTTAGGAATGTGTCGTTGCTAAAGCTAACTCTCATTGGAAAAAAGGGGTATAAAGCTTTTTGTTTTTGATCATAATTGCACCATGGATGTATAGTTTGACGTGGGCATTTTTTATGAGCCAATCAGAGGTTGTTCAATATACGATAACTTGATTTGTGGTTGGGATTTGAATAAAAGTAATGGTTATGTTATTTGCTTGCATGTATAGGAATTCCCATTTTATTTGCTTGCATGTATAGAACTTCCCATGTTTTTTGCTTGCATGTATAGGAATTCCCATGTTATTTGATTGCATGTATAGGAATTCCAAAGTTATTTGATTGCGTGTATAGTAATTCCCATGTTATTTGCTTGCATGTATAGGAATTCCCATGTTATTTGCTTGCATGCATAGGAATTCCCATGTTATTTGCTTGCATGTATAGGAATTCCCATGTTATTTGCTTGCATTTATAGGAATTCCTATGTTATTTGCTTGCGTGTATAGGAATTCCCATGTTATTTGCTTGCTTTTATAGTACTTCCCTAGTTATTTTATTGCATTTATAGGAATTCACTAGTTATTTGCTTGCGTGTATAGGAATTACCATGTTATTTGCTTGCATGTATAGGAATTCCCATGTTATTTGCTTGCTTGTATGGGAATTCCCATGTTATCTGCGTTCATGTATAGTAATTCCCATGTTATTTGAGTGCGTTTAGAGTAATTCTCCTGGTAAGTGCGTGAGTGTGTATGTACTTCCCTTTTGTTTGATTGCATGTTAAGGCCTTGCACTGTTATTTTGCTGGAGGTCATCGGATGGCCATGTCACTTTGAGTGTGTTAACTGTATGTCCAAGGTGCTTGGCGTGCAGGTATATGTATTCCAAAGGTATTTGATTTGATTTATAGGAATTCCCTTTTTATTTGCTTTCATGTATATGAATTCCCTAGTTATTTGCTGATATGTATAGGAATTCCCAAGTTATTTGTTTGCATGTATAGGAATTCCCTTGTTATTTGCTTACATGTATAGGAATTCCCTTGTTATTTGCTTGCGTGTATAGGAATTTCCATGTTATTTGCTTGCATGTATAGGAATTCCTATGTTATTTGCTTGCGTGTATAGGAATTCCCATGTTATTTGCTTGCGTGTATAGGAATTCCCTAGTTATTTGCTTGCATGTCTAGGAATTCCCAAGTTATTTGCTTGCGTGTATAGGATGTCGCTTGTTATTTGCTTTCTTGTTTATTATTTACCATGTTATTTTCTTGATTTTATTTGAATTCCCTTGTTATGTTCTTTGTTTTTTTGGAATTACCCTGTATTTTGAGTGACTGTATTTGTATTCCCTTGTTATTTGCTTGCATGTATAGGAATTCCCATGTTATTTGCTTGCTTTTATAGGAATTCCCACGGTATTTTGCTTTCGTGTATAGGAATTCCCATGTTATTTGCTTGCGTGTATCGGAATTCCCATGTTATTTGCTTGCATGTCTGTCTGAGCCTCTTTTGGCTGTTTGTGTCTTTTCGGGCAATGTGTCTCTCTGTTGGATGTGTGCGTCTCTTGTCTCTTTGGGCTGTGTGTCTCTTTGAGCTGTTTGAGTCTTTTTGGTCTGTTTGTGTGTCTCTTTGAGCTGTTTGAGTCTTTTTGATTTGTTTGTGTCTCTTTGGGCTGTTTGAGTCTTTTTTGGGCTGTGTTTGTCTCTTTGGGCTTCTGTCTCTTTGGGCTGTTTGTGTTTCTTTGGGCTATGTGTATCTCTTTGGGCTGTTTGAGTCATTTTGGTCTGTGTGTCTTTCTTTTGGCTGTTTGTGTCTCTTAGGGGTCGTGTGTGCCTCTTTGGGCTATGTGTGTCTCTTTGGGACGTTTGAATCATTTTGTCTGTATGTGTCTGTATGGGTGTTTTTTTTTTTTTGTCTGGGGGGGGTTATTTTGGGGTTTTTGGTATCGTTTGGCTGTGTGTCGCGTTTGAATTTTTTATTCATTTATATCTGTTTTTTTATCTTTTATATTTTTTTTTATTTTTTTGTGTGTGTTTGTATCTTTGGGCTTCTGTCTCTTTGGGCTGTTTGTGTTTCTTTGGGCTCCGTGTGTCTCTTTGGGCTGTTTGAGTCATTTTGGTCTGTGTGTGTGTCTCTTTAGGCTGTATGTCTCTTTGGGCAGTTTGAATCTTTTTGGTCTGTGTGTGTTTCTTTTGTCTGTTTGTGTCTCTTATAGGCCATGTGTGTCTCTTTGGGTAATGTGTGTCTCTTTGGAGGGTTTGACTCTTTTTGGTATGTCTGTCTCTGTATGGGCGTTTCTGTGTCTCTTTGAGCTGTGTGTGTGTGTCTTTGGGCGTTGTGTGTCTCTTAGGACTGTGTGTATGTATCTTTATCCTGTGTGTGTCTCTTTGGGCAGTGTGTGTCTCTTTAGGCTGTATATCTCTTTGGGCAGTTTGAATCTTTATGGTCTGTGTGTGCCTCTTTTGGCTGTTTGTGTCTTTTTGGGCTTTGTGTCTCTCTGTTGGATGTGTGCTTCTCTTTTGGCCGTGTACGTCTCTTTGAGCTGTATGAGTCTCTTTGGGCTGTGGGTGTCTCTTTGTGATGTGTGTGTCTCTTTAGGCTGTGTTTGTCTTTTTGGACTGTGTGTCTTTTTGGGGTGTTTGAGTCTTTTTGGTCTATGTTTGTCTCTTTGGGCTGTTTGAGTCTCTTTGAGCTGTGTATGTTTCTTTGGGCTTTGTGTGTCTCTTTGAGCTATGTGTCAATACGTTTAAGCAATAAATATCTTTAAGCTTAACCCGTCTTTATTCTTTAGAATAGTTCTATTGTAAGCAAGTAACAAACTCTTTCCTGAAGTCGCCTCTTGGATACACAATGCAGAAACTTCATTTAAGAAACTATGAAAAAATTGTAAGTAAGTAACAAATTCTTTCTTGAGGTCACCTCTTGGATACACAATACAGAAATTTCATTAAAGAAATTATGAAAAAATTGTAAGTAAATAGCAAATTCTTTCTTGAATTCACCAGCTGGATAAGCAAAAAGACATTTCGTTCAAGAAATTATGACAAAATTCTAAGTAAGTAACAAACTCTTTCTTGAAGTTACCTCATGGATACACAATGCAGAAATTTCATTTAAGAAATTATGAAAAAATTTTAAGCAAGTAACAAACTCTTTCCTGAAGTCACCTCGTGGATATGAAAAATTGTTAGTAAGTAGCAAACTCTTTTTTGAATTCACCTGCTGGATAAACAAAAAAAGACATTTCGTTCAAGAAACTATGACAAAATTCCAAGTAAGTAACAAACTCTTTATTGTTTTCATGACTTAGATACACGATGTAGAAATTAAATTCAAGAAATTATGAAAAAATTCTCAGTCTAAGTAGCAAATTCTTTCTTGAATTCACCTGTTGGATAAACAAAAAGACATTTCGTTCATGAAATTATGACAAAATTGTAAGTAAGTAACAAACTCTTTATTGTTTTCGCGAGTTAGATAAACGATGTAGAAATTAATTTCAAGAAATTATGAAAAAATTCTCAGTAAGTAACTATTTCTTTCTTGAAGTCAACTCGTAAGTAACAATTTCATTCTTGAAGTCAACTCTTGGATACAAAATACGGGAATTTCATTCAAGAAATTAGAAAAAATTGTAACTAAGTAGCAAATTCTTTCTTGAATTCACTTGTTGAATAAACAAAAAGACATTTCATTCATGAAATTATGACAAAATTCTAAGTAAGTAACAAACTCTTTATTGCTTTCACGAGTTAGATATACGATGTAGAAATTAAATTCAAGAAATTATGAAAAAATTCTCAGTCTAAGTAGCAAATTCTTTCTTGAATTCACCTGTTGGATAAACAAAACAGACATTTCGTTCAAGAAATTATGACAAAATTCTAAGTAAGTAACAAACTCTTTATTGTTTTCACGAGTTAGATAAACGATGTAGAAATTAAATTCAAGAAATTATGAAAAAATTCTCAGTCTAAGTAGCAAATTCTTTCTTGAATTCACCTGTTGGATAAACAAAAAAGACATTTCGTTCAAGAAATTATGAAAAATTCTCAGTAAGTAACCATTTCTTTCTTGAAGTCAACTCTTGGATACACAGTACGGAAATTTCATTCAAGAAATTATGAAAATATTTGTAAGTAAGTAACAAACTCTTTATTGATTCCACCTCTTGGATATACACTACAGATACTTCATTCAAGAAATTATGAAAAAATCGCAAGTAAGTAACTTTTTTTCTCTTTATCACAAACAATTTTCACTTAGCTACATGATGCAGAAATTTAATTCAAGAAATTATGAAAAAATTCTCAGTAAGTAACAATTTCATTCTTAAAGTCAACTCTTAGATACACAATACGGGAATTTCATTCAAGAAATTATGAAAAAATTGTAACTAAGTAGCAAATTCTTTCTTGAATTCACTTGTTGAATAAACAAAAAGACATTTCATTCAAGAAATTATGACAAAATTCTAAGTAAGTAACAAACTCTTTATTGTTTTCACGAGTTAGGTATACGATGTAGAAATTAAATTCAAGAAATTATGAAAAAATTCTCAGTCTGAGTAGCAAATTCTTTCTTGAATTCACATGTTGTATAAACAAAAAGACATTTCCTTCAAGAAATTATGACAAAATTCTAAGTAAGCAACAAACTCTTTATTGTTTTCACGAGTTAGATATACGATGTAGAAATTAAATTCAAGAAATTATGAAAAAATTCTCAGTCTAAGTAGCAAATTCTTTCTTGAATTCACCTGTTGGATAAACAAAAAGACATTTCGTTCAAGAAATTATGACAAAATTCTAAGTAAGTAACAAACTCTTTATGCTTTTCACGAGGTACATAAACGATGTAGAAATTAATTTCAAGAAATTATGAAAAAATTCTCAGTAAGTAACCATTTCTTTCTTGAAGTCAACTCTTGAATACACAGTACGGAAATTTCATTCAAGAAATTATGAAAATATTTGTAAGTAAGTAACAAACTCTTTATTGATTCCACCTCTTGGATATACAGTACAGATACTTCATTCAAGAAATTATGAAAAAATCGCAAGTAAGTAACTTTTTTCTCTTTATCACAAACAATTTTCACTTAGCTACATGATGCAGAAATTTAATTCAAGCAATTATGAAAAAATTCTCAGTAAGTAACAATTTCATTCTTGAAGTCAACTCTTAGATACACAATACGGGAATTTCATTCATGAAATTATGAAAAAATTGTAACTAAGTAGCAAATTCTTTCTTTAATTCACTTTTTGAATAAACAAAAAGACATTCCATTCACGAAATTATGACAAAATTCTAAGTAAGTAACAAACTCTTTATTGTTTTCATGAGTTAGATATACGATGTAGAAATTAAATTCAAGAAATTATGAAAAAATTCTCAGTCTAAGTAGCAAATTCTTTCTTGAATTCACCTGTTGGATAAACAAAAAGACATTTCGTTCAAGAAATTATGACAAAATTCTAAGTTAAACGATGTAGAAATTAATTTCAATAAATTATGAAAAAATTCTCAGTAAGTAACCATTTCTTTCTTGAAGTCAACTCTTAGATACACAGTACGGAATTTTCATTCAAGAAATTATGAAAATATTTGTAAGTAACAAACTCTGTATTGATTCCACCTCTTGGATATACAGTACAGATACTTCATTCAAGAAATTATGAAAAAATCGCAAGTAAGTAACTTTTTTTTTCTCTTTATCACAAACAATTTTCACTTAGCTGCATGATGTAGAAATTTAATTCAATAAATTATGAAAAAATTCTCAGTAAGTAACAATTTCTTTCTTGAAGTCAACTCTTAGATAGACAATACGGAAATTTCATTCAAGAAATTATGAAAGTATTTGTAAGTAAGTAAGAAATAATCTCTATTGATTTCACCTCTTGAATATACAGTACAGATACTTCACTCAAGAAACGTGATTAAACACGTTTTGAAACTACATGCTATTTGCATGCCTTTGCTTGGCACCTTTCCAAATGAGCGGGGATTCCCCACTGCTTTCTACACATTGCAAAAAGTGAGCAGTACGAAAACTCCAAGTTTTTAACCAGACTGGTTTTTTAGACATCACACCCACAGAGATGAAACACACACATAGAGACGAGACATGCACAGACAAGACACACAAACAGAGTCATAGTGAGAGAGATATCCAAAAAGTTGGGTTGATCTAGGTTCACTTAGAGTGGCGAAGCAGTGGGGAATCCCCGCTCATTTGGAAAGGTGCCAAGGAAAGGCATGCAAATAGCATGTAGTTTCAAAACGTGTTTAATCACGTTTCTTGAATGAAGTATCTGTACTGTATATTCAAGAGGTGAAATCAATAAAGAGATTGTTACTTACTTACTTATAAATACTTTCATAATTTCTTGAATGAAATTTCCGTATTGTCTATCTAAGAGTTGACTTCAAGAAAGAAATTGTTACTTACTGAGAATTTTTTCATAATTTCTTGAATTAAATTTCTACATCATACAGCTAAGTGAAAATTGTTTGTGATAAAGAGAAAAAAAAGTTACTTACTTGCGATTTTTTCATAATTTCTTGATTGAAGTATCTGTACTGTATATCCAAGAGGTGGAATCAATAAAGAGTTTGTTACTTACAAATGTTTTCATAATTTCTTGAATGAAAATTCCGTACTGTGTATCCAAGAGTTGACTTCAAGAAAGAAATGGTTACTTACTGAGAATTTTTTCATAATTTCTTGAAATTAATTTATACATCGTTTAACTTAGAATTTTGTCATAATTTCTTGAACGAAATGTCTTTTTGTTTATCCAACAGGTGAATTCAAGAAAGAATTTGCTACTTAGACTGAGAATTTTTTCATAATTTCTTGAATTTAATTTCTACATCGTATATCTACCTCGTGAAAACAATAAAGAGTTTGTTACTTACTTAGAATTTTGTCTTAATTTCTTGAATGGAATTTCTTTTTGTTTATTCAACAAGTGAATTCAAGAAAGAATTTGCTACTTAGTTACAATTTTTTCATAATTTCATGAATGAAATTCCTGTATTTTGTATCTAAGAGTTGACTTCAAGAATGAAATTGTTACTTACTGAGAATTTTTTCATAATTTCTTGAATTAAATTTCTGCATCATGTAGCTAAGTGAAAATTGCTTGTGATAAAGAGAAAAAAAGTTACTTACTTGCGATTTTTTCATAATTTCTTGAATGAAGTATCTGTACTGTATATCCAAGAGGTGGAATCAATAAAGAGTTTGTTACTTACTTACAAATATTTTCATAATTTCTTTTACAAATATTTTCATAATTTCTTGAATGAAATTTCCGTACTGTGTATCCAAGAGTTGACTTCAAGAAAGAAATGGTTACTTACTGAGAATTTTTTCATAATTTCTTGAAATTAATTTCTACATCGTTTAACTTAGAATTTTGTCATAATTTCTTGAACGAAATGTCTTTTTGTTTATCCAACAGGTGAATTCAAGAAAGAATTTGCTACTTAGACTGAGAATTTTTTCATAATTTCTTGAATTTAATTTCTACATCTTATATCTAACGCGTGAAAACAATAAAGAGTTTGTTACTTACTTAGAATTTTGTCTTAATTTCTTGAATGAAATGTCTTTTTGTTTATTCAACAAGTGAATTCAAGAAAGAATTTGCTACTTAGTTACAATTTTTTCATAATTTCATGAATGAAATTCCCGTATTTTGTATCTAAGAGTTGACTTCAAGAATGAAATTGTTACTTACTGAGAATTTTTTCATAATTTCTTGAATTAAATTTCTGCATCATGTCGCTAAGTGAAAATTGTTTGTGGTAAAGAGAAAAAAGTTACTTACTTGCGATTTTTTCATAATTTCTTGAATGAAGTATCTGTACTGTATATCCAAGAGGTGGAATCAATAAAGAGTTTGTTACTTACTTACAAATATTTTCATAATTTCTTGAATGAAATTTCCGTACTGTGTATTCAAGAGTTGACTTCAAGAAAGAAATGGTTACTTACTGAGAATTTTTTCATAATTTCTTGAAATTAATTTCTACATCGTTTATGTAACTCGTGAAAAGTATAAAGAGTTTGTTACTTACTTAGAATTTTGTCATAATTTCTTGAGCGAAATGTCTTTTTGTTTATCCAACAGGTGAATTCAAGAAAGAATTTGCTACTTAGACTGAGAATTTTTTCATAATTTCTTGAATTTAATTTCTACATCGTATATCTAACTCGTGAAAACAATAAAGAGTTTGTTACTTACTTAGAATTTTGTCATAATTTCTTGAAGGAAATGTCTTTTTGTTTATCCAACAGGTGAATTCAAGAAAGAATTTGCTACTTAGACGGAGAATTTTTTCATAATTTCTTGAATTTAATTTCTACATCGTATATCTAACTCGTGAAAACAATAAAGAGTTTGTTACTTACTTAAAATTTTGTCATAATTTCTTGAATGAAATGTCTTTTTGTTTATTCAACAAGTAAATTCAAGAAAGAATTTGCTACTTAGTTACAATTTTTTCATAATTTCTTGAATGAAATTCCCGTATTGTGTATCTAAGAGTTGACTTCAAGAATAAAATTGTTACTTACTGAGAATTTTTTCATAATTTCTTGAATTAAATTTACGCATCATGTAGCTAAGTGAAAATTGTTTGTGATAAAGAGAAAAAAAAATTACTTACTTGCGATTTTTTCATAATTTCTTGAATGAAGTATCTGTACTGTATATCCAAGAGGTGGAATCGATAAAGATTTTGTTACTTACTTACAAATATTTTCATAATTTCTTGAATGAAATTTCCGTACTGTGTATCCAAGAGTTGACTTCAAGAAAGAAATGGTTACTTACTGAGAATTTTTCATAATTTCTTGAAATTAATTTCTACATCGTTTATCTAACTCGTGAAAACAATAAAGAGTTTGTTACTTATTTAGAATTTTGTCATAATTTCTTGAACGATATGTCTTTTTTGTTTATCCAACAGGTGAATTCAAGAAAGAATTTGCTACTTAGACTGAGAATTTTTTCATAATTTCTTGAATTTAATTTCTACATACTATATCTAACTCGTGAAAACAATAAAGAGTTTGTTACTTACTTAGAATTTTGTCATAATTTCATGAATGACATGTCTTTCTGTTTATTCAACAAGTGAATTCAAGAAAGAATTTGCTACTTAGTTACAATTTTTTCATAATTTCTTGAATGAAATTCCCGTATTGTGTATCCAAGAGTTGACTTCAAGAATGAAATTGTTACTTACGAGTTGACTTCAAGAAAGAAATAGTTACTTACTGAGAATTTTTTCATAAATTCTTGAAATTAATTTCTACATCGTTTATCTAACTCGCGAAAACAATAAAGAGTTTGTTACTTACTTAGAATTTTGTCATAATTTCTTGAACGAAATGTCTTTTTGTTTATCCAACAGGTGAATTCAAGAAAGAATTTGCTACTTAGACTGAGAATTTTTTCATAATTTCTTGAATTTAATTTCTACATCGTGTATCTAAGTCATGAAAACAATAAAGAGTTTGTTACTTACTTTGAATTTTTTCATAGTTTCTTGAACGAAATGTCTTTTTTTGTTTATCCAGCAGGTGAATTCAAAAAAGAATTTGCTACTTACTAACAATTTTTTCATATCCACGAGGTGACTTCAGGAAAGAGTTTGTTAATTGCTTAAAATTTTTTCATAATTTCTTAAATGAAATTTCTGCATTGTGTATCCATGAGGTAACTTCAAGAAAGAGTTTGTTACTTACTTAGAATTTTGTCATAATTTCTTGAACGAAATGTCTTTTTGTTTATCCAGCTGGTGAATTCAAGAAAGAATTTGCTACTTAATTACAATTTTTTCATAATTTCTTTAATGAAATTTCTGTATTGTGTATCCAAAAGGTGACCTCAAGAAAGAATTTGTTACTTACTTACAATTTTTTCATAGTTTCTTAAATGAAGTTTCTGCATTGTGTATCCAAGAGGTGACTTCAGGAACGAGTTTGTTACTTGCTTACAATAGAACTATTCTAAAGAATAAAGACGGGTTAAGCTTAAAGATATTTATTGCTTAAACGTATTGACACAGAGCCCAAAGAGACATACACAGCCCAAAGAAACATACACAGCCCAAAGAGACACAAACAGTCCAAAGAGACAAACATAGACCAAAAAGACTCAGACACCCCAAAAAGATCCCACAGCCCAACGAGACACACACAGCCTAAAGAGACACACACATCATAAAGAGACACCCACAGCCCAAAGAGACGCATACAGCTCAAAGAGACTTACACGGCCCAAAGAGAAGCACACCTCCAACAGAGAGACACACAGCCCAAAACGACACAAACAGACAAAATAGGCAAAAACATAACATAAATATTCAAACTGCCAAAAGATATATACCTCATAAATATACACACACTGCCCAAATAGACACACACAGTATAAATAGAAATACACACTTTCCTAAGATACACACAACGCCAAAAGAGACACACACACAGCTCAAAGATACAAAAAAACGCCCATACAGAGACATACATACCAAAAAGATTCAAACCCTCCAAAGAGACACACATTGCCCAAAGAGACACACATGGTCTCTAAGAGACACAAACAGCCAAAAGAAACACACACAGACAAAAAAGATTCAAACTGCCCAAAGAGACATACAGCCTAAAGAGACACACACACAGACCAAAATGACTCAAACAGCCCAAAGAGACACACATAGCCCAAAGAAACACAACCAGCCCAAAGAGACAGAAGCCCAAAGACACAAACACAGCCAAAAAAAGACTCAAACAGCTAAAAGAGACACAAACACATCAAAAAGAATAAAACAGTCAAACGAGACGCACAGCCCAAAGACACTCACAAAGCTAAAAGAAACACAAAAAGACAAAAAAAAAAAACTACCCAAAATGACACATACAGACCAAAAGATTCAAACGTCCCAAAGAGACACACATAGCCCAAATAGTAAAACACGACCCCTAAGAGACACAAACAGCCAAAAGAAAGACACACAGACCAAAATGACTCAAACAGCCCAAAGAGATACACATAGCCCAAAGAAACACAAACACCCCCAAGAGACAGAAGCCCAAAGAGACAAACACAGCCCAAAAAAGACTCAAACAGCCCAAATATACAAAAACAGATCAAAAAGACTCAAACATCTCAAAGAGACACACAAACAGACCAAAAAGACTCAAACAGCTCAAAGAGACACACAGCCCAAAGAGACAAGAGACGGACACATCCAACAGAGAGACACAACGCCCGAAAAGACACAAACAGCCAAAAGAGGCTCACACAGACATGCAAGCAAATAACATGGGAATTCCTAGACACGCAAGCAAATAACATGGGAATTCCTATACACGCAAGCAAAATAACGTGGCAATTCCTATACATGCAAGCAAATAACATGGGACTTCCTATGCATGCAAGCATATAACATGGGAATTCCTATACACGTAAGCAAATAACATTGGAATTCCTATACATGCAAGCAAATAACAAGGGAATTCCTATACAAGCAAGCACATAACATGGGAAGTCCTATACAAGAAACCAAATAACCTGGGATTTCATTTAAACGCATTAATATATCATGTGATTTCCTTTACATGCAAGCAAATAACAAGGGAATTCCTATACATGCTTGCAAATCACATGTGAATTCCTATACACGCAAGCAAATAACATGGCAATTCTCAGACATGCAATCAAATAACAAGGGACTACATAAACACTCTAGCAAATAACATGGTAATTCATATGCATTATATAAAAGAGCAAGTTTATTACTTTACATTCAAGAAATTAACAAGGTAATTCAAAGACATGCACGCAATTAACCAGGGAAGTCCTATAATTGCAAGCAAATAAGATGGGAAATCGTATACATGCAAGCAAATAACATGGGAATTCCTAAACATGCAAGCAAATAACAAGGGAATTCCTATACAAGCAAGCAAAAAACAAGGGAATACCTATACACGCAAGCAAAATAACTTGGCACTTCCTATACATGCAAGCAAATAACCTGGGAGTTCCTATACATGCAATCAAATAACATGGGAATTCCTATACAAGCAAACAAATAACCTGGGATTTCCTATAAAGGTAAGCAAATAACATGTTAATTCCTATACACGAAAGCACATAAGTTTGAAATTCCTATATAAGCAAGCATATAACATGTGAATTCCTATACACGCAATAAAAGAAACGGTTATTTTCTATACACTTAGTCAATCACCATGCTATTTCATATACTCGCACGAAAATAACATGAGAATTTCTATACATCAATGCAAATAACAAGGTACTTCTTATGAATGCCAGAACAAAAGAAGGTAATTCCTATACAGGCAAGCAAATAACCTGGGAATTCCTATTCATGCAGGCAAATAACATGGGAATTCCTATACACGCAAGCAAATAACATGGGAATTCCTATACATGCAAGCAAATAACATGGGAATTCCTATACACGCAAGCAAATAACATGGGAATTCCTATACATGCAAGCAAATAACAAGGGAATATCTATATCTGCAAGCAAATAACATGGGAATTCCTATACACGCAAGCAAATAACATAACCATTTCTTTTATTCAAATCCCAACCACAAATCAAGTTACCGTATATTGAACAACCTCTGATTGGCTCATAAAAAATGCTCACGTCAAACGATACATTCATTGTGCAATTCTTATCAAAAACAAAAAGCTTTATACCCCTTTTTTCCAATGAGAGTTAGCTTTAGCAACGACACACTCCTAAAAAACTAGTCTTGACTAAAGGCAATTGTCCAAAAAATCAATCACACTAGGACCGGTATTGCGTACTCGTTCCTCTTTGAAAGATGTATTGACCTCTAGATTAGAATTACCTACCAGAAAAACCGGAAGGTCATTGTAATAGGCAAATGACCCTGGTAACCCCAATTCACTTAAAATATACACGCATAACTATGCCTCAGGCGCATATTTGCATGCATATTTTCAAGTGCATATGGCCTTACTACTCTTATCAAAAGTTACAAGCCTGAAAAATTTGCCTTATTTTCGAAAAAAGGGGGAAAAAACCCCTAAAAGTCTTAGAGCCTTAGTAAAAACCACACCATCAGATTCAGCGTATCAGAGAAACCTACAGTAAGGTTTCAAGCTCTTATCTGCAAAAATGCGGAATTTTGTATCTTTTGCCAGAAGAAAGATCACGGATGCGTGTTTATTTTTTTTTTCTTTTCTTTTCCCCAGGGGTGATCGTATCGACCCAGTGGTCCTAGAATATCGCAGGAGGCCTCATTCAAACGGAAATTAAAAGTTCTAGTGCCCTTTTCAAGTGACCAAAAAAATTAAGGGCAACTAGGCCCCCTCCCACCCTAATTTTTTTCCCAGAGTCACCTGATCAAAATTTTGAGATATCCATTTTGTTCAAAATGGTCGACAAGAATAATAGGCTACCTATGTCTTTGAGGATGATTAATCCCCCACAGTCCCGAGGGGAAGGGCTGAAAGTTATGAACTTAGCCCAATGTTTACATATAGTATTGGTTATTGAGAAGTATACAGACATTTTCAGAGGGGAATTTTTCTGGTAGTGGAGAAGTTTTTCAACTGAAAGTAAGCAGCACTTCAAAACTAAAAACGAACAGAAATTATTACGTATATGATTGGGTTTGCCCGCTATTCAATACCTTGCTCTTTACGCAAAAGTTTTTTTTTATAATTTCATAAGAGCTATTTATTCTAATTAAAGGCCTTTGTGATTAAGGGGTCATTCTTAACGAATCAGAACAAAATTTGAACTTTAGCGTAAAGGCCGAGGTATTGACTAGGGGGCAAAGCCCCTAATTTACGTATTAAGTACGTATGCATATAAAAGCGGACTGCGTCAGATAATTTGCAAAACACGTATATCTGTTACTAATAAAAACGTTCGTAAATAAAATTAAACATCTTTTAAGAGAGCCATCTAGGCAAAAAAAAGTAAAATTAACATATATATATCGTTTTAATTATTCATGTACGGTGAGCTAAAATCAAAACCTTCATTAATTCAAAAACTTTCAGAAATTAAATTTAAAAAAACAAGCTTTTTTTAACTGGAAGTAAGGAGCGACATTAAAACTTAAAACGAACTGATTCCGCATATGAAAGGGGCTGTCCCCTCCTCAACGCCTCGCTCTTTACGATAAAGTTTGGCTCTGTCTCATAACTTTGTTTTTAAAACAATAAAAAACTTTAGCGTTAAGAGCGAGGCGTTGAGGAGGGGACAGCCTCTTTCAAATACGGAATAATTTCTGTTCGTTTTAAGTTTTAATGTCGCCCCTTACTTCCAGTTGAAAAAAAACTTGTTTTTTTTTAATTTAATTTCATTAGGAACGAGCGTCGAGAAACATATTTTGAACACACAAGATTGAGCGTCAGAGAAGAACATTAGGTAGGGCGTATATCATCCAAGTACCAATATTTTTGGTGCCTTTCAAGTCACAGGAGAAAGCCCACATCGAGATATCAAACATGCTATTGATAAACAGGTTTTCGCTGACTAGTGAGGTATAAACAAACGGTTTCTCACTGCAAGAACTATATTTAAACTTTAGTTTTTTTGGGGTTTAAGGGGAATAAAAGGTACATAGGTTGGGTTAGGTTACGTATTTAATATATGCTAGGTTTTACACCCCTCCCCCTATTGTGCAAATATATAGCCCAATTTTGTTCATATTTTCATCCAAGTTTGTTCATATTTTCATCTTATTTTGTTTTATAATTAGCATTGACGAAACTTCACTTATCGCGTGACTACTTATATCTTAATAAGTATCACATTTTTTTTCAAAACACCTTTTAAAACTTTTTTAGCAAAAGTTACAATCTCTTTGTTAAGCCTATGATAATTAAGGCAAGAAATACTAACTGATCATTGATCATTTTTATCGTATTTCTGTCATAAATTGAGCCTGTTCAACTGTGGTTTTGCTGACTTGGCTATTGCGTATCTCCAAATCCAGTTTTTAGTCCACGTTTCTATTGAGTAGTCACGTGCCGACTAGCGTTGTTCAAATCACGTTGAAAAGATCATTTTATACATGGGTAAACTGAAGAAAGGAACTTATATTTCTATATCTTAGACATAGTTGTAATTACTGGACAAATATTTCATAAAATTTTAGATAAAACTAAGTTCACAGGTGAAAAGCGGGTAAAATTTTCGTTATTAATATTATTGACTTACGAATAAAGTAAACATATTATCAGGGCGCCGGAAGTAAAAAATGTGACATATACCCTGACGGAAAAAGGTATCGATGAAAATGGGCCCACCCTCCCCCCCCTAAATCGACCTTATTGATTCGAAAAATAACAACGGCACATTCGTACGAGGTGGCAAACACCGCGAAACTTAGGGTTTCACAACTTGTGTATGGCTCCTCAGTGGACATTGTTGTTCCAGGGAGTCTGATGCGCCTTTTTTCGCAGAAACCCTAGTATCAACGACTAAAGCAGCAGTATCCAAGATGCCCGGAGGCCAAGGAATGTCTTTTCAACCACAACATACTAACTTTTTTTTTATTTACTGTAACGCTAAATCCATTACTGAGTTTTGTTTGAAACAATACGTAATACCGATGTTGCCAGCAAAATTCTGGTTTGTACAGGCTTCTGGAGAGGCAAGTTTGGGTCCAACTGAAGCCTAATTTCTGCTGCAAACTTTGGCATAAGTTGGCCTTGATGGCAACCCAATTAGGTGTCCGAACTCTGCTGTAAAATGATTAAAAAAGGCAAGCAATTTTTGATGCTGTGCCTTATCACAGAATTGTCACTGACTGAGATAGAGACTTATCGGCTACAGACTATCAGATTCGCCAGACTATCATACATTACAAGACATACAGACTACCAGATATTTTATGTCCTAACAGACATAAAATATTGCATCGAAAACCCTTTGGTTTTAGGATTGTTTTACAGCCAAATTCCGGAACAGATAGGGCTTGCCAGAGTGGCGGATTACTGCAGACATTTTCTTCAGGATCAGGGCTTGGTATAAATTTAGAATTGTATCCCCTGATGAGCAGTTCTTTAAAATGTGTATAATAATCCTAGTTAACATATTATCCAAGGGGAGAACCTTTATCATCAAGTCTTTCCTCTTTTTCCCTTCTTTTTCCAACTTAAAAAAAAAACAAATGTCAATATTCTCCATGCTAAAACGCAATGCGTAAATATTTTGAAATTGGCCCTATAAATTGCCAAATAAATTGTTCAATAGATAGTGTTCATCATGGTCACTGTTAATTCTGTTTTTTTTAATGAGCAGTGGCAAAAATACCGTTTTTTTTTTAATGAGCAGTGGCAAAATACAAAACATGCACGGAATTGAAAAGAAATGAAATGGACATAAAAACCTATCCTAACCTAAACTATATACTCTGTATATATACTCTGGGTATAAGTAGTATGTACATATTGAATTTACTTGCCTGTATAGGAATTCCCAGGTTATTTGCTTGCCTGTATAGGACCATGCTATTTGCTTGCCTGTATAGGAATTCCCATGTTATTTGCTTGCCTGTATAGGACCATGTTATTTGCGTACTGCCATAGGACCATGCTATTTGCGTACGGCCCCAGGAATCTCTATGTTATTTGCGTACGCCTCTACACCTATTCAAAGAGATTCAGAACTCCCTCACATGGTATTATACTTCTAGTTGGGAATTGCGCAATATGTTATGAAGGACAAGTTTCTTACATAATTTCTACTTCGTAATATATATGGTACACATGCCTTTTAGGGTAAATCCGTGTCAGAAAACCAGTGTGTCTTGTTTAGGTGTTAATATATTCAGTTATTTTTTTGTATATATTCAAGTTTCAAATTATAATTTTATACAGATTGAATAGTTCATTCGTTCTATCAATATCTATATTTTACAATCATTTACATCGATAGAGATATGGAATCTTCTAAGCGACTTCTGGTGAGTAAAATTTTCTTATATCGTACATGAAAAATTAAAACAGAATTTGCATATTAGTTTCGGCAGATTTAATTCGGATATGAAGGGTCGCCCCCTCCTGAATATCATGCTCTTTACGCTAAAGCTGTTAGCACTTTCAAAAAAGCTTCCTATTTTAATTAAAAAGTCCCTGTTTTTTTTTCTTCAAATTTCGGTAAATATTCAAAACAGGGCCAGTCAGTTTTCTCACTATCTGATTAAGTTTAGCATGTTTACAAATTTGTTGGTTAAATAGCTTTCTAAAAATTGAGTTATGAATTAACTTACGAACTATGCCTGAGTACGGCCCAAGGGCCGCACTCAACGTAACAACCAAAAATATAAAAGAAAAATTATACTAAAATGCAGAATTTAAGACTATTTTTTAGGTTTTAAAACAACCCTAAGCATTAAAACTTCAACGACGTCAAACAGTTCGTGGTAATGAACTGTAAGTAAGGAGCGCCCGTCCTCAAAAGTAACAAAAATTCTAAAAAACTGAATTTTTGATACCAACAGATATATAAAAAGAGTCGACTTTTTTTGCTGATTTCAAATACGTAAATTTCATTAGGTTTAGTCTTACCTATCAGAGGTTACGAGGCTGAAAAAATTTTCCTGATTTTTGAAAAAAAGGGATAGACACCCCTTAAAAGTCAAATGATCTTAATAAAAATCACACCATCAGATTTAGCGTATCAGGGAGCCCAAATGATAAGGTGTCAAGCTCCTATCGGTAAAAATGTGGAATTTTCTATTTTTTGCCACGCAGAAGAATGATCACGGATGTTTGTTTATTTCATCACGATTGTCATGTAAAAATTTGCGGCGCAATGTAACTGAATTAGCATGCATATATTTGAGGTAATGAGATACAAAAACCTTCTGGGTGTTACAATTTTATAGCTTTTATTTAATTCTTTATGAACGACGTCTGAAACACAAGGATGGTCTTGGGGGCTATTTAGCTAAGCTTTAATTCTTAAATCGTTTGTAAATTTTTAAAAGCTGTTCCTTTCAAAACAAATATTGTTTAATAATTTAGTAAATCGACTTCTTATTTGCTTGCGGTGAATAATGCTATTTCGCGATTGACATGTAAAAATTGGGGGGGGGGCACTTTAATTGTTGACATGGAAGGAGAAAAAAGTTCTTCGCTTACTATGATTTATTTAGTCCAGGTTTATTGCTTGTGTCATTTTTTCAACTTTTGGGGGTTTGGTACTGTGATATTGAAGGGGCAGTGCCCTCTCATAAGCTAAATAGTTTGAAAACTGAAAATGATTTTTATTTTAGAATGTTGTTGATCAACCATCGCAGCAAAAACGTGCAAAATTGGATGAAACTCAGGATAACACTGAGACGGGATTAATTGAATCATTGAATGCAATCAGATCAACTGTAATTCGTCTTGCGCCGCATTCCGAAGGAGAGAAGGAATCTCCCGAGCTAGCTGTGATTATCGACGTAAGTTTTAAACAGATATTCTGAAAATATTTTATTAATTTAGTAAATCGACTTCTAATATGCTTGCGGTGAATAATGCTATTCCTCCCCCATCTCTCTCTCTCCCCTTTCTGTCTCTCTCTCTCTCTTTCTTTCTCTTTCTCTCTCTCTCTCTCTGTACTTGTCCCTGAGAACTGACATCAAAGTAACAAAAGTGAATACATTGTCACGATAAAAGTTTTTTAAACGTGACATTCCTCCCAATAAACACTTGCGTAAGATTTTATTTCGTGAGGAGAGGGGAACACATCCTCGATAAAAACTACACGTAAATAATGAAGAAGACCTTTCCATCATAAGCAACCGATTACAATCAAAACAATAGGAAAAATTTTTCTGAAGACAGTGGAATTCAAAACTTTAAATGAATATTTCGCCCCTATGCCTGAGTACGGCCCAAGGGCCGCACTCAACGTAACAACCAAAAATATAAAAGAAAAATTATACTAAAATGCAGAATTTAAGACTATTTTTTAGCTTTTAAAACAACCCTAAGCATTAAAACTTCAACAACGTCAAACAGTTCGTGGTAATGAACTGTAAGTAAGGAGCGCCCGTCCTCAAAAGTAACCGAAATTTTAAAAAACAGCATTTTTGATACCAACAGATATATATAAAAAGAGTTAACTTTTTATGCTGATTTCAAATACATAAATTTCATTAGGTTTAGTCTTACCTATCAGAGGTTACGAGGCTGAGAAAATTTTCCTGATTTTTCAAAAAAAGAGATAGACACCCCTTAAAAGTCAAGTGATCTTAATAAAAATCACACCGTCAGATTTAGCGTATCAGGGAGCCCAAATGATAAGGTTTCAAGCTCCTATCTGTAAAAATGGAGAATTTTCTATTTTTTGCCACGCAGTAGAAAGATCACGGATGCGTGTTTATTTCATCACGATTGACATGTAAAAATTTGCTACACAATATAACTGAATTAGCATGCATATATTTGGGGTAATGAGATACAAGAACCTTCTGGGTGTTACAATTTTATAGCTTTTAATTAATTCTTTATGAACGACGTCTGAAACACAAGGATGGTCTTGGGGGCTAATTAGCTAAGCTTTAATTCTTAAAAACTTTTTTTTCTTCTTTTAATTGTTCAGGTGGTGGGACAATGACTATGAAAAATTCACATAGTTTATTAACTTTATAAAAATAATGCTTATTTCACATAAAAATAAGCCGCTTTTTTATAGATTAATGATATACCACTGCCATTGAGCAATGAAACATCAGCATTTACTGAACCAATTCTAACACCACCAGAGGAGTTCAGAGACGAGCCATCGGCATTCGTTTTAGACTATATGGAATGGCATAGAGATTTTCTTAATGATGGTTTTGGGGAGATGGCTAGCGTAGATGATTTAACTTGTGACTTTGATATGATAGAGGGTCCGGACTGGGTAGATTGATTTATGTATGAACATTTAGATGATTCTACTAGTGAAACTGAACCGAGTTCACATATAGAAATTACTTCACAGGACAGTACAGGCTGGCTCGATCGATTGTCCCCAAACACACTGGAAGACATGCTGACTAGCCCAAGGGACTTAAAGTCATCCTTCCATCTAATTCAATTGAACAGACGGGGGATGGTATTATTGATAATTCTATGTCACCCCCCCACCATTTCCCTTAATGATACACCTAGTGTTAATAATAGTAGTAATACAACAATGCAATTTGCTGGACCTAATTTTTCCGGGGATGTTTTTGACGATAGTTTTACTATTAGTGAATTGAGTCTTATACAAATAGGTGCAGGACATGAAAATAGTGTCATGTCCCAGGAGTTACGTGAATTTTATTTGTTAGAGTCTGCTCTAAGTCACTTACAAACATATAGGGTAGATTTTAACCCTCCCGAGGAAAACGTGGTTGACGGGAGCATTATTTTAACTGACCCTGTGAATGTTCTTCATACCTACATCGACAGAATTCGAGCACAAATTGATATTAAGATTCAGAATTCGGGGGGGGGGGGGCAAGGGGGGGTTAATGCATCAGTGAATCAAAAATTTTATTTTAAAAAGGAGCCATACGGGGGTATTTTTTATGTTCCTTTTTCAACTGGTAACGAGACTTTTTACCCTGGTCTAATTGACTTTGGGGATAACAATTACAACCGGGTAAATAAATTACTATCAACTTTGGATAAATTTAATGAGAGGGGAAGTCCACCATTTTATAAATTGAACGCATGGATCTGAATATCAGTAGATTTAAAAAAAAAACTTTATTTTAAGGAGGGCGGGTAGTAGTCGATGAATGAATTTCCACCAAGAATTGTCGGCTACAGGAGGAGTTCAGGGTTTCAATTTTGAAACGGGGCTGCAATGCTTTAAATATGCATTTTTAGCAGCAGCTCATAAAACATTAAAAAATGAATCGTCAATGAAAAATCTCGACAGACTTGCTCGTAATGGTGGAAAAAATTTCCCTAAAGTAAATTTTGATTGTTTAGAGGGAAAGTATCCGGTGTCCTTGAAAGAAATATCCATATTTCAAAATGTTAATGAAAATCTTGGGGTGGGGGTGGTTGTTCTCCAGTATGACATGGAATTTGTAAATGGGGGAAAGAAACCAAATAAAAAAGTGGTTTTATATTCAGTTAGGACACCGATGGTGGATAATGTTTAAAATTGGGTTTGGGTTATTTATGAGCCTCCTAAAGATGTAAATTCCTACGGTCATTTTTTCCCCGTTACAGCAATAAGTCGACTCCTATCCCAAAGCAAGAAAAAAGGAGAATGTCTCTATTGCCCCATGTGCCTTTCCTCATTTAGGTCTGAGTGAACATTCTCGAATCACATGAGCAATTGCAAAATTCATGGGAATCAAAGAATTGAAATGCTGGTAGAAGGCAAAGATACTTTACAATTTAAAAATTTCAAAAATTCCCTGCTACAAGTTGATAAAATATCTTTAGATTGTGAATCAAGACTGGTGGAGGTATCAGACCCATAAGGGCCAAATATTGTCAAGGAACACACACTAGTTGCATGTTCCTATACCCATGCCCTTTTTAATTACAACAATAAAATGCAGTTGGGAGAGTTTTTTTTGGCAATGGATGAGGAGGGTAGCATGGAAATGTTAGTGGTGTTTGTAATAAAAACAGCAAACAGCGCAATTTCAAGATTGCGTCACACCAACTATCCAATGACATTGTCAGATAAAGGGCAACCGGTACTAGAAAAGGGTACGATTTGCTAGGTTTGTAGGGTTGCTCTTGCCCCAAAAGACGCGGTTTAGGATCATAGTCACCTTATTAATCCCAATTCAACGGGAAAAAGTAAATTTCGGGGGTAGGCTCACAATTCATGTAATTTAAAATTAAACAGCAGCTCTTTCTTCCGGTTTTTATACATAACTCTAACTACGATCTGAAGTGTGTGCTACCAGCAATGGCACCTCTTCAAAGAAATGGAACTGTTGATGATGCATGGGTGATAGATATCTTTTCCTACAGAATCACTCCTAAATCAGCGGGAAAATTGCTTGTTTTGGAATTTATTTGAAAATTGGTTTAAGCCGACGATGAGTACACAAATGTAATTTACTTTTTAGATTCCTACAGTTTTTTCCCCAAATCATTTAGTGAACTGATTGAGTTGCGGAAAAACTATGAAGACTGCAACATTGTCCCCCTTCTCGAGCAACATTTTCTATATGATTTAAATGATTTGTTGACGGTCAAGGGCATATATCCTTATGATTATTATTGTTCCATGTCGAGATTCGCCGAGGAAACTATTCCTTGTATTGAATCGTTTTACGACAGTCTTCACGATCGTAGGTGCACCCCCGATGAATACAGTTTTGCTAAAAAAGTTTGGGCAGAGGAAGGGTGTAAAAATGGCTTTGACTACTGCAAGCTGTATTTGTCGAGTGACGTGTTAACTCTGTTAGACATTATGTGTAAAAATACGGACAAAATCTATGGGGAATTTAATCTTGATTTGGGCCATTATTTTTCATCTCCTCATCTAGGGATGGACCTCATGCTAAAAATTAGTGTGGAAAAAATTGGGTTAATCACTTACATTGATCAGCACCTGTTCATTGAAAGGTCAAGTGAGGAGTGGATTTGTTTTTCACGGGGATCGTATCTTGGAAACAGATCCAACAGGAGAGAAGACGGGGACAAAATCGGATGCAGTTTTCCTTGATATGAATTCTCTCTACCCCTCGGCCATGTCCCATGCGCTACCTTGCGGTGACTATAAATGGCTCAATGACCCTCAAGCTCCCCAATTGCCCCAACATTGACAACAGTGTTGAGGAGAATGGACCGGCTAGATGGTTTTTTGAAACTGATGGGGAGATACCAGTCGAGCTTCACGATTCAGTAAAGGATTTTGTTTTCCCGTGCATCAATAGACCTGTGACTAAGGACTCTTTGAGCCCTCGCAATAGGCGTTTAGTCGAGGTGGACGGATTGCATTGGTCACCTTCAAAACAAAAACTTATTGCTGACCTTCTGCCCCAAAAAAACATACTTGTACATCATGTGACTTTAAAATGGATGTGCAACAACGGTTTCAACGTTACAAAGGTTCATAGAGCACTCCAGTTTAGCCAAAGTGTTGACACTTTTGTCAACAAACGTTCTGCAGCGCAGACAAAAGCCAAAAAAGAAATTTATAAGCTCATTTTGAATTCGGCTTTCGGTAAAATGTGTGAGAGTGTTCGCAATAGGAATCGTTGTGACATCGTGACCAATCCCGAACAATGTGCTCGAATTATTGCCGATCCAAATTACAATTCCTTCACAATCATTGCCCCGGACATGGTACTATTGAATAGAAAAAAAAAGACGCATTGTATTAAATAAAAATATTGCTGCACGCAGTGCTATCTTGGAGATCTCTAAAAAGCTCACGTTGGAATTCTACTACAATGTGGCTAGGACACTGTGGCCAGAAGAGGGGCAAGTAGAGGTTTGCCTTGGCGGCACAGATTCTCTACTGCTAAAAGTAAATACCCCAAATCTAATTGATGATTTTGCGCCCGATGAAATTTTTAGCTCACGGATGGACTACACCAATTGGAGTGGGCTTTACCCAGAGCTAGTGAAACGTCGGGCGCCAAATCAGATTTTATTTTTTAAATCAGAAACGAGAAGCAACATAATTTCCCGTGGTGTGTTTGTAGATCCGAAGGTGTACTTTATGCAGACACACGACGAGGAAATCAAGAACCGTTGCAAAAGAGTACACATGCGCTTTGTAGATAAGAATTTCGATGCGGACATCTATAGGAATGGTATGGTTCAAAATACAATTCCGCGAGCTAAATTGCTGGCAATTCGTTCCCTCAAATACAAGAACTTTACTGTAAATGTAGAAAAATTGCCATGATTACCATCTCCGACAAGGTCTATGTTTGTCAAGACGGTGTGACTACCCTCCCCCTTGGACATTATTTAACTTCTGACCGGGCCGAATGTGTTATCCCTAGGGAAAGTCTCGGTTTGAAGAAAGTCCAGTAAATTTTTCCTAAGACCTTTAGGGGGGGGGGCCTCGCGGCCTTTGGGGGGGGGCCTCGTGGCCCAGGGGGGGGGGGGTGGTCGCCAGCGGGGGGAGCACCGCCACTATCAAAGTTATCTTTTTTTTTACTTAGAGCAGATTTTTTTTGTAAATATACATGTTTCATTAAAAAAAAGTGATATTATTTCAAGTGCTTTAATCTAATGTTGTATTTTTTCTATAAATAAACAAAAAAAGTATTTATTTAAGTGTTTTTCTCTGTGACTATGTAAAAGTTGTATTTTTTTTATTATAAATAAATTTAAAAAAAGTGTATTTTTTTTCATGTTTAATGTGCTTTTTGTTTTTTTTCAATGTAGTATTTTTTTTAAGTATTGTTACTTTTTTTCTGCATATAATAATAGAGAATATGATTTTTTTATTCGTCTTCTTATTATTATTATTCTTGAACGGAGTAGGGGAAATTATTTAGTCATTAGAAAGTTATAGTCTACGGCTAGGTGTCCGAGTGAACTATTGAAGGGAACACGTATCAATTCAAAACACCATTCAGATCGTTTTTGTGTGGGCCGTCAATGTCGGGCAAAACAACACTTTTAAGTAAAATAATTAAATATTGTGATAAAATGTTTGTGGAAAAGCCAAAAAAAATATACTATTGTTACAGTATTGGGCAGGAGTCATACGATAAAATAAAAGCAATTGCTGCCACCATGGGAGTGGTGCATATACAGTTCATACAGGGACTTGATGTTTTCAGCATTATTGAACCAAACTCTTGGCTGATCATTGACGATCTGGCTGAATCTATTGAACAATGGTCCCAGGAAATTCTACAACTGTTCACTGTTCGCTCTCATCATGAACAGATTTCCGTTACTCTGGTTCTACACAATCTCTTTCATCAGAGCAAATGTATGAGAACACTTGTTTTGAGCTGTACCTATTATATCATCTACAAAGTTGTTCGAGATTATATCTCACTATTAAACCTATATAGACAACACGATCCAGCCGCTACCAACATTAAGATAAAGGCTTAACAAAAGTAGAAAAATAAACACCACTGCTACATACTGATTTATCTGAGTAATAAGGCACACGATGAAATACTTGTAGTCACATATGTTTTTGAGGAGGACTTAACAATATATCATCCCTTTGCGTGTGTCGTCTCTGTGTTTGTGTCGTCTCTGTGTTTGTGTCGTCTCTATGTGTGTGTTGTCTCTGTGTGTGTGTCGTCTGTGTGTGTGTGTCGTCTCTCTGTGTTTGTGGCGACTCTGTGTTTTTGTCGTATCTATTTGTGTGTCTTCTCTATGTGTGTGTCGTCTTTGTGCGTATGTCATCTCTATGTGTGTGTTTGTTGTGTATGTGTGTCGTCTCTGTGTTTGTGTCGTCTCTGTGTTTGTGTCGTGTCTGTGTTTGTGTCGTCTCTGTGTGTGTGTCGTCTCAGCGCGTGTGAAGTCTCTATGTGTGTGTCGTCTCTATGTGTGTGTCGTCTCTGTGTGTGTGTCGTCTCTGTGCGTGTGTCATCTCTTTGTTTGTGTCTTCTCTGTGTGTGTGTGTCAACTCTGTGTGTTTGTCATCTCTGTATGTGTGTCGTCTCTGTGTGTGTGTCGTCTGTGTGTGTGTCATCTCTGTGTTTGTGTCGTCTCTGTGTGTGTGTCGTGTCTATGTAAGTGTCGTCTTTGTGTGTGGGTCGTCTCTGTGTGTGTGTTGTCTCTGTGTGTATGTTGTCTCTGTGTGTGTGTCGTCTCTGTGCGTTTGTCGTCTCGGTATTTATGTCGTCTCTGTGTTTTTGTCGTTTCTATGTGTGTGACGTCTGTGTGTGTGTGTCGTCTCTGTGTTTTTGTCGTCACTGTGTGAGTCATCTTTGTGTGTTAGTCGTCTCTGTGTGTGTGTCGTCTCTGTCTGTGTGTGTCGTCTCTGTCTGTTTGTGTCGTCTCTTTGTGTCTGTCATCTCTATGTGTGTGTCGTCTCTCTGCGTGTGTCATTATTTTCGTGTGTGTCGTCTTTGTGTTTGTTTCGTCTCTGTGTGTGTGTCGTCTCTGTGTGTTTGTCGTCTCAGTGCGTTTGTCGTCTCTCTGTGTGTGTCGTCTCTATGTGTGTGTCGTCTCTGGGTGTGTGTTGCCTCTGTGCGTGTGTCGTCTCTATGTGTGTTTCGTCTTTGTTTTTATGACTTTTCTGTGCGTGTGTCGTCTCTGTTTGTGTGTCTTCTCAGTGCATGTGTCGTCCCTATGTGTGTATCGTCCCAGTGTGTGTGTCGTCTCTTTGTGTCTGTCGTCTCTGTGTTTGTGTCGTATCTGTGTGTGTGTCGTCTCTGGGTGTATGCCGTCTCTGTGCGTGTGTCTTCTCTTTGTGTGTGTCGTCTCGGTGTGTGCTTCGTCTCTGTGTGTGTAACGTCTCACAATCAAAGACGTCTCACAATCAAGACGACACACACAGAGACGACACACACACAGAGACAACGCGAACACAGAGACGACACATAAAAAAAACGACACACACACAGACGACACAAACACAGAGACGACACACACAAAGAGACGACACACACAGAGAGACGACACACACACAGACGAAACTAACACGCAGAGACGACACAAACATAGAGACGACACACACATAGAAATGAAATGACACAGAGACGACACACACACAGAGACGACACACACACAGAGACGACACACACACAAGTACGACACACACACAGAGACGACACATATAGAGACAACACACGCTTAAAGACGATACACACACAGAGAGTACACACACACAGAAACAACACACACATAGAGACGAAACACGCACAGAGAAGACACACACACAGACGACAAACACACAGAGACGACACACACACAGAGAAGACAAACAAACAGAGATGACAAACACACTCAGAGACGACACACACACAGAGACGACGAACACACATAGACGACACAAATACAGAGAAGAATCACACACAGACACGACACATATAGAGAGACGAAACACGCAAAGAGACGACACACACACAGAGATGACACAAACAAAGAGACGACACACACACAGAGGCGAAATACGCACAGAGACGACACACACACACAGACGACACAAACACAGAGACGAAACACACACAGAGACGACACACAAAAAAAAGACACACACACAGACGACACACACATAGGGACGACACACACATAGAGACGAAGCAAACACAGAAGTAACTAACACACAGAGAGGACACAAACATAGAGACGACAAAAACATAGAGACGACACACACACAGAGACGACACACACACAGAGACGACACACACACAGAGACGACACATACACAGAGATGACACACACAGAAACGTTACACAAACAGAGACGACACACACACAGAGACGACACAAACACACAGACGACACAAACACAGGGACGACACACACACAAAGACGACACACACACAGAGACGACACACAAACAGAGACGACACACACACAGAGATGACATACACACAGAGACGAAATACACACAGAGACAACACACACACAGAGATGACACATACACAGAGACGACTAACACACACAGACGACACACTTACAGATACGACACACACACAGAGACGACGCACACACTGAGACGACACACACATAGAGGCAACACACACAGAGAGACACACACACAGAGACGACGCAAACACAGAGACGACACACACACAGGAACGATATACGTATAGAGATGACACAAACACAGAGACGACACACACATAGAGACGATACACTCACATATATGACACAAAGAGAGAGATGACACACACACAGATACAACACAAACACAGAGACGACACACCCACAGATGCGACACACACACTGAGACGACACACATAGAGACGACACATGCACTGAGATGCATACACATAGAGACGAAAAACACACAGAGACGACACACACACAGAGACGACAGTCACACAGAGGCGACACAGACACAGAGGCAACAAAACACAGAGATGACACACAGAGACGACACATACACAGAGACGACACACACACAGAGACGACACAAACACAGAGACGACAAACACATAGAGACAACACACACAAAGAGACGACACAAACATAGAGACGACACACACACAAAGACTACACACACATAGAGAAATTACACACTGAGAGACGAGACAAACACAGAGACGACACACAAGCAGAGACGACACACACACAGAGACGACAAACACACAGTGACAACACACACACAGAGACAACACACACACACAGAGATGACTCATACAAACAAACGACACACACACAGAGACGAAACACACAGAGAGACGACACAAACACAGAGACGACACACACAAAGACAACACACACATAGAGACAACACACACACAGAGACGAAACAAACACTGAGAAGACACATACAGAGACGACAAACACACAGAGACGACACACTCACAGAGTCGACAAACACACAGAGATTAGACACACATAGAGAAGACACACAAACAGAGACAAATACACACAGAGACGACAAACAAACACAGAGACGACACAAATACAGAGACTTCACACGCACAGAGACGACATATACACAGAGACGACACACACATAGAGACGACATAAACACAGAGACGACACACACAGAGACGACAAACACACAGAGGAGACACACACACAGAGACGACATACACATAGAGACGACACACACACAGAGACGACACACACACAGAGACGACACACACACAGAGATGACACACAAACAGAGACGACATACACAGAGACAAATACACACAGAGACGACAAACAAACACAGAGACGACACACACACAGAGATGACACAAATACAGAGACTTCACCCGCACAGAGACGACACATACACAGAGACGACACACACATAGAGATGACAAAAACACAGAGACGATAGACACAGAGACGAAACACACACAGAGAAGACACATACACAGAGACAAAACACACACACAGAGACGAAACAAAAACAGAGACGAAACACACATAGAGACGACACACAAAGAGACTACACACACACAGAGACGACACACAAACAGAGACGACACACAAACAGAGAAGACACACAAACACAGATGACTCATACAAAGAAACGACACACACACACAGACGACACACACAGAGAGACGACACAAACACAGAGACGACACACACACAGAGACGACACACACATACAGACAACACACACACAGAGAAGACACAAACACAGAGACGACACACACCCATAGACGACAAACACACATAGACGACACACAAACAGAGACGACACACACACAGAGACGACAGACACGCAGAGACGACAATCACAAATACACACAGAGACGACTAGCACAAAGAGACAACACACACACAGAGACGACACACACAGAGACAAATACACACAGAGACGACAAACAAACACAGAGAAGACACACACACACAGACGACACAAATACAGAGAGAAGACACAAACACAGAGACGACACACACAGAGACGACACACACACAGAGAAAGCACACACACAGAGACAACACACACACACACAGAGACGAAACAAAAACAGAGACGAAACACACATAGAGACGACACACACAGAAACGACACACACACAGAGATGAGACACACACAGAGACGACACACAAACAGAGAAGACACAAACACACAGATGACTCATACAAAGAAACGACACACACACAGAGACGACACAGACACAGTAACGACACACACATAGAGACGACACACGCTTAAAGACGATACACACACAGAGATGACACACACACAGAGACGACACACGCATAGAGACGAAACACGCACAGAGAAGACACTCACACAGAGACGACACATGCAAAGAAACAACACACACACAGAGACTACACACACACACAGACGACACACACACAGAGACGACGCACACACACAGATGACACACACACAATGAGACGACACACATACAGAGATGATACACACACTCAGAGACGAAACAAACACAGAGACAACACACAAAAAGAGATGACACAAACACAGAGAAGACACACACACAGAGACGACACACATATAGAGACGAAACACGCAAAGAGACGACACACACACAGAGATGACACACACACAGAGATGAAAGACACACAGAGACGATACACAAACAGAGACGAAAAACAGGCAGAGACGACACACACACAGACAAAACAAACACAGAGACGAAACACACACAGAGACGACACACACAAAACGACAAACACACACAGACGACACACACATAGAGACGACACACACATAGAGACGACACACACACACAGAAGTAACTAACACACAGAGAGGACACAAAGATAGAGACGACACACACATAGAAACGACACACACAAAGAGACGACACACACACACACAGACGACACACACACACAGACGACACACACACTGAGACGAAACAAACGCAGAGACTACACACACACAGAGACGAAACACACGCAGAGACGACACACACACACACAGACGACACACACACAGGGACGACACAAACACAGAGACGAAACACACACACACACAGACGATACACACACAGGTACGACACACACACAAAGACGACACACACACAGAGACGACACATACACAGGTACGACACACACACAGATACGACACACATAGAGACAACACACGCACTGAGATGACAAACAAACAGAGACGACAAACACACAGAGACGACACACACGCACAGAGACGACACACACACAGAGGCGACACACAAACAGAGACGACAAAAACACAGAGACGACACACAGAGACGACACACACACAGAGACGACACAAACACAGAGACGACAAACTCACAGAGACAACACAAACAAAGAGACGACACAAACATAGAAACGACACACACACAAAGACTACACACACATAGAGACAACACACACACACAGACGAGACAAACACAGAGACGACACACACACAGAGACGACAAACACACAGAGAACACACACACACAGAGTAGACACACACAGAGTGACGACAAACACACAGAGACGACACACACACAGAGACAAATACACACAGAAACGACAAAAACGCACAGAAGACACACACACACAGACGACACAAAGACAGATACTTGACACGCACAGGGATGACAAATACACAGAGACGACACACACAAAGAGAATACACAAACACAGAGACGACACACAGAGAGACGACACACACACAGAGAAGACACACACACACAGAGACAACACACACACAGAGACGACACACATACAGAGACGACACACACACAGACGACACAAACACAGAGACGACTCACACACAGAGATGACACCCACATAGAGACGACACATGCACAGAGACGACACGCACACAGAAACGACACACAACCAGAGACAACACACACACATAGACGACACAGAGAGAAACGAAGCACACAGAGACGAAACACACACAGAGATGACACTCAAACAGAGACAACACATACACAGAGACGACAAACACACAGAGATGACTCATACAAAGAAACGACAAACACACAGAGAGGACACAGACACAGGGACGACACACACATAGAGACGACACACGCTTAAAGACGATACGCACACAGAGATGACACACACAGAGCCGACACACCCATAGAGACGAAACACGCACAGAGAAGACACACACACAGAGACAACACACACACAGAGACGACACATATACGGAGACGACACAAACACAGACGACACAAACACACAGACGACTCACTCACAGAGACGACACACACATATAGACTAAACATGCACAGAGACTACACGCAAACAGAAACGACACACAAACAGAGAAGACACATACATAGAGACCACACACACAGAGACAACACACACACAGAGACGACACACACACAGAGATGACTCATACAAAGAGACGACACACACAGAGAGACGAAACATACACAGAGACGACACAAAGACAGAGAGGACACACACACTCAGAGACGAAACACACACTGAGACGACACACACAAAGAGACGACACACACACAGAGAGACGTCACACACACAGAGACGACAAACAAACAGATACAACACACACACACAGACGAAAAACACACACAGATCACACACACACAGATACTACACACATAGAGATCAAACAAACGCAGAGACAACAAAAACACAGAGACGACATACACAAAGAGACGACTAACACACAGAGACGACACAAATACAGATAAGACACACACACAGAGATGACACACACAAACACAAAAAGAGACGACTATCACACAGAGACAACACACACTCAGAGACGACACACACATAGAGGTGACATACGCACAGAGATGACACTCACACAGACGACACACACAGAGATACGACTAACAAACAGAGACGAAACAAATATAGAGAAGACAGATAGGACACAGACTAAGAGACGACACACATAAATACACACAGAGACGACTATCACACAGAGACAACACAAATAGAGATGAAACAAACGCAGAGACAACAAAAACACAGAGACTATATAAACAAAGAGATGACTAGCACACAGAGACGATACAAATACAGATAAGACACACACACACAGATGACACACACAAACACACATAGAGACGACTAGCACACAGAGACAACACACTCACAGAGACGACACACACATAGAGATGACATACGCACAGAGATGACACACACACACACGACACACACAGAGAGACGAAACATACACACAGAGGACACACACACAAAGACGACACACACAGAGAGACGACAAACACACAGAGACGAAAAAAATAGAGAGAAGACACAGAAGACAAATACACAGAGACGACACACATATAGAGACGACACACGCACAGAGAGTACACACACAAAGAGACGACACACACACACAGAAGACACACACACAGAAACGACACACACAGAGAGACAAAACACACAAAGACACGACACACACACAGAGACGACAGACAAACAGAGACGACACACACACAGAGACAACACACACACACAGACGACACAGACACAGAAACGACACACAAACAGAGACGATACACACATAGACAACACACATACAGAGACGACACACACACAGAGACGACAAACACACACAGACGACACACACAGAGGGACGACAAATGCACTGAGAAGAGACACACACAGAGACGATACACACAAAAAGACAACACACACACAGAGATGACACACACACATACGACACACACACAGAGACGACGCACATACACAGACGACACACACACACTGAGACGACACACATACAGAGATGATACACACACTCAGAGACGACACACACACAGAGACGACACACAAAAAGAGACGACACAAATACAGAGAAGACACACACATAGAGACGACACACACATAGAGACGAAACACGCACAGAGACGACACACACACAGATATGACACACACACAGAGATGAAACAAACACAGAGACAACACACACACAGAGACGAAAAACTGTCAGATACGACACACACACAGAGACGACACACACACACAGACACCATACAAACGAGACGACACACACGGAGAGAAGACACACACAAAAAAACGACAAACCCACACAGACGAAACACACACAGAAGCGACAAACACATAGAGACGACACACACACAGAATTAACTAAAACACAGAGAGGACACAAACACAGAGACTACACACACATATAAATGAAGCACACAGAGACGACACACACACAGAAAGAACAACACACACAGACGACACACACACAGAGACGAGACACACACAGAGACGACACACACACACACAGATGACACAAACAGAGAGACGATACACACACAGAGACTAAACACACACAGAGACGAAACAAACACACAGACGACCCACACACAGGGACGATACTAACACAGACACGACACACACACACACAGACAATACACACACAGAGACGACACAAACACAGAGACGACACACACACACAGACCACACACAAAGAGACGACACACTCACATAGATGACATACACACAGAGACGACAAGCACACAGAGACTACACACACACAGAGACGACACGCACACAGAGGCGACACACAAACAGAGACGACAAAAACACAGAGACGACACAAAGAGACAACACACACACAGAGACGACACACACATAGAGACGACACAAACACAGAGAAGACACACACAGAGACGACACACACACAGAGAAGACACACACACACAGAGACAACACACACAAAGAGACGACAAACATACAGACACGAAACACACAGAGACGAAACAAAAACACATACGACACACACACAGATATCACACCCACAGAGAGACGACACATGCACAGAGACAACACGCACACAGAAACGACACACAACCAGAGACAACACACACACATAGACGACACAGAGAGAAACGACACACACACAGAGACGAAACACACACAGAGATGACACTCAAACAGAGACAACACATACACAGAGACGACAAACACAGAGAGATGACTCATACAAAGAAACGACAAACACACAGAGACGACACAGACACAGTGACGACACACACACAGAGACGACACACGCTTAAAGACGATACGCACACAGAGATGACACACACAGAGCCGACACACCCATAGAGACGAAACACGCACAGAGAAGACACACACACAGAGACAACACACACACAGAGACGACACATATACGGAGACGACACAAACACAGACGACACAAACACACAGACGACACACACACAGAGACGACACACACATAGAGACTAAACATGCACAGAGACGACACGCAAACAGACACGACACACAAACAGAGAAGACACAAACAGAGAGACGACACACACAGAGACTACACACACACACAGACGACACACACACAGAGATGACTCATACAAAGATACGACACACACAGAGAGACGACACAGACACAGAGACGACACACAGACAGAGAGGACACACACCCACAGAGACGACACACACACTGAGACGACACAAACAAAGAGACGACACACACACAGAGAGACGACACACACACAGAGACGACAAACAAACAGAGACAACACACACACACAGACGAAAAACACACAAAGATCACACACACACAGAGACGACACAAATAGAGATGAAACAAACGCAGAGACAACAAAAACACAGAGACGACATACACAAAGAGACGACTAACACACAGAGACGACACAAATACAGATAAGACACACACACAGAGATGACACACACAAACACACAGATAGACGACTATCACACAGAGACAACACACACATAGAGACGACACACACATAGAGGTGACATACGCACAGAGATGACACTCACACAGACGACACACACAGAGAGACGACTAACAAACAGAGACGAAACAAATATAGAGAAGACACATATGACAAAGACTAAGAGACGACACACATAAATACACACAGAGAAGACTAGCACACAGAGACAACACAAATAGAGATTAAACAAACGCAGAGACAACAAAAACACAGAGACGATATAAACAAAGAGATGACTAGCACACAGAGACGATACAAATACAGAGAAGACACACACACACAGATGACACACACAAACACACATAGAGACGACTAGCACACAGAGACAACACACTCACAGAGACGACACACACATAGAGATGACATACGCACAGAGATGACACACACACAGACGACACACACAGAGAGACGAAACATACACACAGAGGACACACACACAAAGACGACACACACAGAGAGACGACTAACAAACAGAGACGAAAAAAATAGAGAGAAGACACAGATGACAAATACACAGAGACGACACACATATAGAGACGACACACGCACAGAGACGACACACACAAAGAGACTACACACACACACAGATGACACACACTCAGATACGACACACACAGAGAGACGAAACACACAAAGACACGACACACACACAGACACGACACAAACAGAGACGACACACACACAGAGACAACACACACACACAGACGACACAGACACAGAAACGACACACAAACAGAGACGATACACACATAGACAACACACAGACAGAGACGACACACACACAGAGACGACAAACACACACAGACGACACACACAGAGGGACGACAAATGCACTGAGAAGAGACACACACAGAGACGATACACACAAAAAGACATTACACACACAGAGATGACACACACACATACGACACACACACAGAGACGACGCACATACACAGACGACACACACACACTGAGACGACACCCATACAGATATGATACACACACTAAGAGACGACACACACACAGAGACGACACACAAAAAGAGACGACACAAATACAGAGAAGACGCACACATAGAGACGACACACAAATAGAGACGAAACACTCAAAGAGACGACACACACACAGATATGACACACACACAGAGATTAAAAAAACACAGAGACCACACACACACAGAGACGAAAAACTGGCAGATACGACACACACACAGAGACGACACACACACACAGACACCACAAACACACAGAATACACACACAGAGAGACGACACACACAAAAAAACGACAAACCCACACAGACGAAACACACACAGAAGCGACAAACACATAGAGACGACACACACACAGAAGTAACTAACACACAGAGAGTACACAAACACAGAGACGAAACACACATAGAAACGACACACACAGAGAAAACACACACAGAGACGACACACACACAGAAACGACACACACACACAGAGACGACACACACATACAGACAACACACACACACAGAGAAGACACACACACACAGACGAAACACACACAGAGACGACACACACACAGAGACGACACAAACACACAGACGACACACACACAGTGACGATACAAACACAGAGACGACACACACACACACAGACGAGACACACACAGAGACGACACAAACACAAAGACGATACACACACAGATACCACACACATAGAGACGACACACTCACTTAGATGACATACAAAGAGAGACGACAAACACATAGAGATGACTCAAACACAGAGACGACACACACACAGAGTCGAAACACAAACAGAGACGACAAAAAAACAGAGACGACACAAAGAGACAACACACACACAGAGACGACAAACTCACAGAGACGACACAAACAAAGAGACGACACAAACATAGAAACGACAAACTCACAGAGACAACACAAACAAAGAGACGACACAAACATAGAAACGACACACACACAAAGACTACACACACATAGAGACAACACACACACACAGACGACACAAACACAGAGACGACACACACACAGAGACAACAAACACACAGAGACGACACACACATAGAGTAGACACACCAACAGAGACGACACACACACAGAGACGACACACACACAGAGACAAATACACACAGAGACGACAAACAAACACAGAGATGACACACACACACAGACGACACAAATACAGATACTTCACATGCACAGAGACGAAACATACACAGAGACGACACACATATCAGTGTTGATTCAGAGTTCATGGTGAAAAGACCTGTTTTGGATTCAAATCTATTGCAAAGGATTATATCAATGCAAAAAACCAACAAAGAGAAAAATCTCTAAAAAAAAAAACAAACACCCGAGACTGTGGCCAGTGGAGAGAAAAGGAAAACAACAGAAACAAAACAACGCGGATATTTCGCCTGTATACAAACAAGGCGTCTTCAGCACGAAAGACACAAAAAAAAACAAAATAAAACTAAAAAGCCAATAAAACCACCACCAAAAAAAAAAAAAAATAAAAAAAATAAAAATAAAACTCCAATCGGCTCAAACTGATCCACATAGTGAAAAGATGCTAATATAGAGTTACTTCAGTGAGTACATAAGAGTAACTGAAGAAAAATAAAAAAATTGTAAATTACTTTAATTATTCAGTTGCGAAATAATCCTTTTGTTAGCTATTACTGAAGCAAATCGTTTTGGTCTAACAGGTAAAATAGTCCCCTGGTGATTATTTAAAATCTTTACTCCCTTATTGACAATTGAGTCACTCTTTAGAAGGTTATCATAAATTGGGTCAATATTTAAATTACCCATGTCCCTCTTTATGGAAAGGTTAGCAAACATGTGTTTTTTAATTTCTATGGCTTCCCTGGCCCATTGGGTGTACCCCTTATCATTAGAAATACCCAAGGCTTCATCAAGTTTTACAAAATGATCTGGTTGAAGCCAAATATGCTCTGCTAAAGCTGAAACGAAAGTTTCTGGAGGCTTGCTTAATTGTAGGGTTTTTTCTATTGAATTACGGTGTTCAATAAACCTTTCAACAAATTGTTGGTGAGTCCTACCAATATAGAACTTCCCACAAGAACACGGAATTTTATACACCCCACTTACTAAATTTCCCCGAGTTAAATCCTTACCAGAACTAAAAAAACTACCCATTGGCCTAAGCGATTGGAAACATGTATCAATACCAAACTTACGTAAAACCCGTGAAAGTTTCTCCCCCAAACCAGGTACATATGGTAATGAAATGAAGCTTTTTGATACAACTAAATCTAAAAACTGAGAAACCTCAATAACCCTACTACTATGTTTGGCCCGTCTATTTTCAATTATTTTATCAATGAACTTAATTGGATAACTATTACAAAATAAAATATCCCTCAAGTATAACAATTCCGAATCCAGAAATTCCTGGGAACAGATATTAAAGGCTCTATCCACTAGTGAAATTACAACCCCCCTTTTCACAGACATAGGGTGGCAAGAATGAAAATTTAAATACCTATCATTGTGCGTAGGTTTTCTGTAATTCGAGAAAAGTAAATGGAGATCCCTTTTAATTAATAAAATATACAGAAAAGGTAATTTATTATTATCCTCAAATTCAACTGTAAATTTAATATTATTATAAAAACTATTCAAATGCTTACAAAATAGGTCTAAGGAGTCCAATCCATGTTTCCAAACGCACACCACATCATCCATGAACCTATCCCAGAAGCAAGGGGAGATTCTAAAACTGTTTATAGCGGAGGTTTCAATGGCATCTATGAATAGATTTGCCAATAAAGGAGAGAGAGAAGCCCCCATAGGTAACCCAAGAAAATTTGTCTATAAAACTCCCCTCTAAAACCAAAATAAAAAGAAAATTCATTTACCAGAATAATTAGTCTCATAATGACAACCATATCCGGACTGGCTAACGTCACATCTTGTAATAAATCAGTGTTTTTCTAATTTAGTTTTTAGAATATCCTCGCACCTTTTTAAATCACAATTTGAATACATGGACACAACATCAAAACTGCAAAGAATTGAACTCTCCTCCAGCTTGAAATTGCGCAATTTATTAGTAAGATCAGTCGAATATTTTAAATATGATTTTTGTGTTCCCAAAAGTGGACCCAAAGCTACCGACAACCATTTTCCTAATTTTAAAACAGGTGACAAACAAGTTGACACAATGGGGCGGAGGGGGGATCCAGTCTTATGAATCTTAGGTAGACCATAGATCTTGGGTGCCGAACAACCCCTAGGATACTATTTGTTATAAAACTGTAGGGTAATGTGAAAATTATTTTTCATTGACTCTAATTCCTTTCTTGTTGTTTTTACATATTTATCAGTAGGATCAAAATCAAGTTTTTTGTATGTACTAGTGTCCGAAATAATGGATTTCATTTGATTATTATAATCTTCAGTGTTCATAATCTTCTACTGGATTTCTACTGGATTACCAGCTTTCTACTGGATTATAAACAAACCTGTGTGGCAAGTTTATCTTTAATGAACTTAATTTACTTTTATTCAGCGCTCGTCGCCTGACCATCACGTGTACTTCGCGTGTGTTGGTTTAAATTATTTTTGAAGTGAATTTATAATGAGATGAGCGTTTCCGAGCTTTTGTATTCACCGCTGTTGTACTTTGTTTTTGAAAATTTAAGTGGTGTTGATGAAGCCGTTATTTTACGGAAAGGAGTGGACTTTTTTAAAGATTTGAAAACTGTTAAGTCAGAGAAAGAAAATCTACGGAGTTTTGTGAATGAAAATGACCCCCCTGTCAGAAGGGGCAGTAACGCAAGTCTCAGTCACCTGCAAGATATTATAGACTTTATGAAGAAATGTGATGCCGATTGAAAACAGCTCGCTTGTTTGTCATCAAACGGCCTACAGAAGTCAGTCTTATCTCTGCTGCAGCGTTTACGCATGTCACAGCCAAGCTTACGAGCCTTGAGCAAGCGATTTCGCTAGTTTCTGCTAAGATTGATTCGTACAATCTGAACTTTCCCCAAATACCTACGATTAACCAGCTTGCTGCGTGTGATACACATACTGCAATTTTGATTTTCGATTTCTCACTTGAGCATGGTGACCCGCTAAAGAGAAAATCAGTAATAGACTCAATTTCTGGTCATCCGCTGGTGTCCACAGTGCAAGCGACTAAAAAGCGGTGGACGGTGAATATTAAAAAAGCTGCAGCTGAAGATTTTTGCAAATCAGAAAAAGAAGCTCTACCTGGCTCTAGTGCAAAAGTTTTATCTAAAAAACACCCTGGTGTTATTCAAGAAGTCCCGTCTGATTTTGACCTTGAAATGCTACAGAACCAGTTCGGTATAATCAGGTCTAGTCGGTTTGGAACAAGCAAATCGGTTAAGCTTGAATTTGCAGACGCGATTACTAAAGGATCATTTCTGCGAAACGGTGTGAAGATTGGGTATGAAAACTTCCGTGTTTATGAGTTCAAGCAATTATCAAAGTGTTGCTTCAAGTGTCGTTCCCCTGGGCACTTGGAAAGTGAATGTACTAGTAGCAATCCCAAGTGCGCTCGTTATGCTGGACCTCATTTATCTACGAACAGTGATCGGTGTACGGAATCTCTGATATGTGCCAATTGTGGAGGATCTCATCTTTCTTACAGAATACGATGGCCTGTGATTAAAAACATCACTGATAAGGTCTATTCTCAGAAATGAATCCAGACATAAGTAGAGTCTCATTTAATATTAATGGAACGAGAGGCAAGGACTTTTTTATTGATGATCTGTATGTTAATTACGACGTTGTTTGTCTCCAAGAACATTTACTGACTGCCTTTAGCGAAAATTTTCTGAGACGAAGCAGTGATCACGTTGTTTTTGTGCGTCCAGTTAAAATTACGCGTGGCCGCCCTTCTGGCGGCTTAGCATGTGTTTTTAAGAAAAATATTTCTGGTGGGAGTCCTGTGCTTTTCCAATCAGATGACACTTTTTTTGCAGTGCGTCTTGGTAATGTTGTATTAATTAATGTCTATCTGCCATATAATGATTGTTCCATTCGTTCACTTCAGAATTTCTTTTGTGCTTGTAATGGTCTTAAAACTTTAATTCAAAAGATATCGGATAACGGGTTGCATTTTGTTATTGCTGGTGATTTTAATACCGATCTGGTTTCTGATAATGTAAGGAATGGTCAACTTCTTGATTCTGTCCCGGCTTATAAAATTGTTCGGAAGTCCCATGATTACATGTATATTAACCACTCAGGTAGTAAATCAGACATTGATCACGTTTAAAATTTGTTCTGTAGCTCTTGTCTGGTTGCCAGTTACGGTTCATTTTGACGAGAATGATCTTGATCACCTTCCGATGTCTTTTTGTTTATCAAAGTCTTTTGTTTGTTCTGAAAGTATGTGTAAGAGTCGTGGTGTACGTTCTAAATGGTTTTATAAGCCTGATCGGAATGATGTGAATGTTTCTGTTTATTTTATAGCTTTGGCTTCACTTCTAAGTACGATTTATGTTCCTTATCAGCTTTTGCAGTGTAGTCAGAATTTTATTTATGCTAAATATGAAATAGACCGATATTATCATTCTATCCTCTCCGCTATGAAAGAAGCTAAAAAAATTTCTGTCCCAGTAAAGCGAATCCGAAAGAATACTCAAAAGCCTCTTTGGTCACTTGACCCTAACCTTAAGGCCTGTAAAAATAAAGCTAAATTTTGGCTAAAAGTTTGGACAGAATGTGGTCGGCCGAGGTCCGGCAATTTTTTTCTTATTAAACAGAAAACTAAATTAGAATTTAAGAAGTATCTAAAAAGTGTCCGATACCGAGGGCTTGATTTTCCTTCTTCGCCTACAGATTGGAGAAAAGTAATTAATTCAATTAAAACAAAAGATTCTGATGTGAGTAGTACTGATATTCCACCAAGCTTTAGGCATGCATATTACTTGAAGATTTTCTCCGTTTTGAATTATTCTGTTCATAGAAAGCTTGATGAAGCGTTTGCTAAAATTGTACTTATATTTCTAAGTCAACGTTTTGTTTTGCCTATATCGCGTTGTGAAGTTTTGAATGCTTTGAATCATGTTAAGTCGAAATCTATTGATGCTGATGGTATCTCTAAAATGCATCTAACTCCCCATTGTGCTGAACTTGTGTCACATCTTGTGCTTTTGTTTCAAATGTGCTTGGCATCTTCTGTCGTCCCGGAAAGCTTTTTGTGTGGCAGCGTGACTTCAATTTTAAAAAAAGGTAAACTACCAACAGATTGCTCTTCCTACAGTCCAGTTTCTGTTTCTTACAAGATTAGCAAGGTCTTCGACTGTATTCTTTTACATAATTTAACTCGAAAAATTTCTTTCTGTGGTGAAATTTAACTAGGGTTCTAACCTGGTGGGGGGTGCCAACATGCTCATCGTGTCCTTTCTTCTATTCTACTTTCTAATCCTTCTAAGGGTAAAGGCGTATATTTCTGCACACTTGATCTTTCAAAGGCTTTTGACTCTGTTGTTCATAACCAGCTTTTCTTTTCTTTGGCTTCTTCTGATGCTAATTTTCGGTTATTTACCTTCTTTTGTTTGGTATTCTAATTCTTACCTCCGCCTGAAATCTTCTCCAGAAACAACTATTAAAGTGCTTCGTGGTGTTAGGCTGGGAGGTGTTTTATCACCAACCCTATGCTGATGACATTCTGTTGATTAGTCGTACTAAGTCTGCTCTTTCTGCGATGGTTTCCTTAGTTTCTCAGTCTTTCCTAAATATTGGTCTATCCCTGAATCTTGACAAGTGTGAATTCTTATCTTATAATCTGTCTTCGTCTACTCCTCTGGTATGTAATGAATTTTCTGTACTTTCTGTCTCTTCCTTTCGGTGGCTTGGTATTACTGTTTCTAATTCTCTAGCTCTTTTTCGTAAACAGATTGTTGCTGATTCAGTAAGAAAAATTCAGTTCAGTTATTCGAAAATTGTAGGAAACCGTGGAAAATATAACAGAAGAGCTCTTGGGCGCTTGTTTTCGACTTTTTCTGATCATTCTGTACTTTATTTTTCGGTTGTTCATTCTGTTCTTAAGCTAAAGGATTTAAAAAAGATTAAAGTTACATATTTCAAATTTTGCAAATTTCTTCTTTATATGCCGCAATGGACTAGAAATCGGTATCTAGTTAAAAATTTATATGTTACGGATGTAACTCAAAAGCTCGGTGACCTACACAAAAAGCTTTCTGCAGATGCATTTTGTAAATTTGGCCCTGACCACGGTCTTTTACAGTTCTTTTCGTTTTTTAATTTAATTGCTAGTGTTTTTTGAGTTTTTTTTTTTTTTTTTTATTATTATTATGTACTCCACTTTTACTACTTTTTGTTAGTTGTGGGTAATAAATAATTGATTGATTGATTGATTCATATATGTACGCTTTTCCGACTCAAGATTAAAAAGTGCATACTACAGCAAAGGTTTTAGCAAACCAACTATTTTGGGAATATGCAGTTCTCCCCAGAAGCCTTCTCAGCGACAACGGCCATTGCCTTAGAGCAAGAACGTTCGAGAAAGTAATGGAATTGACGAAGAAGAATTCCAAAGAAACCTAGTGGTTCAAGAGATATTAAAAAAGAGGATAAATCTAAAGAAGCAAAAAAATTGGAAGAAATACAAGATTTGTCTAAACTTCATACGCTAGACTCGCTTGCAGTCTTGACACAGAAATGGCTAGCTGAACAAACACCAATTATAAGGATAGAGCTGACGGCCTGTGAAGCAGAAATCTCTTCAAGAGAAATAGTTAAACCTATTCACTCAAAGATAAGAAGTTTAACAGAAAAATTGTGAAGAAAGATTAAAATACCATAAATTAAGTATGAATTTCCAATCTCAGCGACTCAAGTTGCCAAATCGGTAATGCAGAAAGCAGAGTGTCTTAAAGAATAGAGATTACAAGGCTTTGACGAAACAATGAAACCACGGTTAAACTCAGAACCCTGTGCACCACACTATCGGAACCATGGAATCACTTGTCAATATGATAAGGAAGTAAAAGAAAAGTTGGGAATTCCAAACCCAGAAGAACACACGTGAACTGAGAAAGGAAGGATTAGCAATGCCCCTAGACAACAAATATTCGATTAAAGTAATATTAATTTTTGAAAATGAAAACGGGTAAAAAGCCTCTAAACAAATATCTACACTTTTTTAGAAATCTTAATAAATTATAAATATTCAGAATCAAAATTAAAAGGCAATTGGTTCAATAGGTATATTGAAAAAAAGAAAATTTGTTTGGGTGGGAAATTTTTTTTCAAAAAAAGGGAAATGCAAACGTCAAATCTGGAAAAAAAATTGATAAAATTTAAACATAATATTATTAGAAAATGTAGCCAGATTTAGATTAATGGCCATATATGTCCAAGCTGGTTCCAATTTCACTGTAGATAGTTATAGCCAAATATAGGCCTTCATAAACTATTGGTCGTGAACCAAAATTGGGTCGCGTAGCAAAATCATGGGTTTACAAAATAATTTAAAGTCAAATATTTAAATCTTAAAGTCAAATATTTATAACATATTACAGGAAATGGCATATATTGTAAAGTTGATGAATTTTTAAAGACTGAAGGACTAGAATTGAAAAATTGCTATGGAATATTCACAGATGGTGTAAGAGCGATGACGGGTAAAAACATTTTTACTCACTACCTCACTGCTCACATTTTTACTAACCTTTACTCACTACCTCATTCAACGAGATGCCCTTGCAGCCAAAAAATTACCACCAATGCTTCAAAATGCCTCAAAATGCTGTTCAGATTATAAATTTTATTAAGAGCCATGTCTTTAACAATCACATATTTTCAAATCTTTGTTAGGACATGGATTCCGTCTGTACAGCTTTATTATTATATGCAGAAGTAAGATGGATGTCAAGAGGTCAAAGTTTTAGAATATTATTATTATTAAAAAACGGAATTGAAATTTTCTTAACCAAACGAAAATGTGAACTTGCTTCTTTTCATAAAAACGACTTATGGCTATCCAAGCTTTGTTATTTGTTGGATATCCTTGGAAAAATAAACGGTCTCAGCTTGTCTCTTCAAGGAAGACGTTGCGATATGTTTACTTCTAATGATAAAATTGAAAGTTTTATAAAAAGAATAAAATTTGGAAGGATAGGATAGAAAAAAAATCATTCGAATATTTTCCAGTGTCGACAATTTATAATCGAGAGAAATCATTGTAAAACTTTTATTGCAAAAATTATTGTAGATTACTTAAAAGCACTAGAAACCTAGTTCCGTACATATTTTATATTAGATATAGATTTCAAAAAGGTAGCTTGGATTCAAAATCTCTTTTGTATTGATTTAGCTGAGATTGATCACATGCCACTTAAAGCTCAAGAGGAATTTGCTGAGCTCTGGAGTGATCCGAACTTAAAACTACAATTTCCAAAACAAATCTTGACTGAATTCTGGATCTGAACTAGAACTGAATTTTCCACAATCGCAGATATGGTATTAGTTGTTCTTCTACCATTCAACACCACATATTTGTTTGAAGTTACTTTCTGAGCTTTAACAAATGTGAAACTCCAATATAGTTCATTGCTAAAAAAATGTTTCAGAGGTCTTAAGTCCAGCAGTGTCAAGCATTTGACCAAAATTTAATTTGTTATGCAATAACTAACAGGCACATCCATCTCACAAAAGTTTTTCCTTCCATTTTAATTTAATATCTACCACCCAACGACTGCTTTCGAATATATTCAATTCAACTAAGATGGTCAGAATTCTCTTTTATTTATGTTATTGCAAAAAAAGCAATTTTGTATATTGTTACCTAATAAATGAATCATAAAAAAATATATATTTTTCTTTCAATATTATGCTTATATGAGGTCGCCAGGAAACTTGCAATCATAAAGTGAATGAAAAAGGTATAGGAAGCCCTGGTCAAATCTAATAATTTTTTGGAAATAAATGTTTAATCTTTGGAATGCTTTTTGGGATGAAGTGGAAATTCTAAGGGAGTGTTTTAGAAGAAAGAACTGGGGATTGAATTTTGTCTAGGGAGTAGTGGGCAGAGGGTAAGGGTTTAAATATTTGATCTTCAATCTGTTCAAAACTTTTGTCACTAGGAGCTCTGTTTTGGACTAGAATATAGTCCTTGTGGAGAAGTAATGTAGACCGAAAAAAAAACATGCGTACCTAGGTTTTCAAGATAGTGTATCTGCATGATCTCGGGAACAGCTTGACAAATCAGGTTTGAAACGATGGTATGTGAGGCTTAAAAAAATATGTTTTTCCCATCCTTCTTTTATCTCATCTCTCCAATCAGATGGGAAATGATATTTATAAGTTTTTTGATAAGGTGGTGCTATTAGCCTAGAAAAAAACACTTTTTTTAGTCTCTGATAGGTTTTTAAGCTATCTATAGAGATATGGACTTGGCCAAGTAGACCTTTATGAGAACAAAAATATTCGAAGATTTGTTGAATATATACGTGACTGCTAAAATTGGGGCCGACATTTTTTTCTTCTCAGACTGGGTCAGACTTGCAGGGAATTTAGACAGAGATAAGTGGATATCAAAGAAGATAAAACCTGTGGAAGCAAATTGTTGTATTGGTTTCTTGACATCCCATATGTTTCGTTCATATGGAAATTGTTATTTTCTCTTCGTCTTTAAACAAAATATTGAGAGATTTAAACGACTATGCCAAAGATTTGAAGCTTAGTAGAAAAAGTTATTAGAAATCAGATATGCTGTAATAATCAAATATCTTTGAATATACCTCAGTATAAAAAAAAAAAAACATTTAATTGTGACCTCAGTATGAAAAAAACATTTAATTGAGAAAAGAGCAAATAACTGGTAATTGCAAAAATATTTCTATATATTCTATCAAGGGATTGCAACAATTCAAAAACCTTAACCCTTTCATTCCGTAGGTAACCATATGGTAACCATTCCTTCCACGTACCGAGTGTCTCTTGTAGTTCAGATACTGCTTTCGAACTTAAGACCGTCAGATAGTACAAGTTCAGCCCTCCGTGTTGAGATACTTTTTGCTCTCCTAAATGGCTCCGTAAGTCGTCAGCTTATCAGTGAAAACAGTAGTTTTTTTGCCATGCCTAAAAAGAAGTTTTTACGAGAGCGGGCGTGAGTGGGACTGTCTAAGACCTAGAAATCTACACAGGAAAAGGCTCAGTTCCGGCTAGTCCTTTGGGGCTGGGTGCTCACGTTGTCCTTCGACCGATCGACAATGGGCCACGGGGAATGAATTTCAAGCTGTACTTTGACATTTCTTACACATATGTTGACCTTATTCATGCCTTACGCACCAATCAAGGTATTGAATCATGTGGGACGATAAGGAGTAATCTCAGGAAAGGTGCAATTTTAGAAAGTGTTGAATCATTGAAAAAGAAAAGGCTTGGAAGCTATGATTATAGGCTTGAGAAGCACGTGGAAGTCTCCATTGTGAAGTTTTTTGACATTAAACCAGTGCATTTGGCCTCATTGTTATGTGCCGTAGCTCCAGTCGACCAGTGTCAAAGGTGGGAGGGACGTACTCGTAGTCATATTAAGTTATATCGCCCATGTGTTGTCCGTGAGTATAACAAGTCAATAGGTGGCCTAGACTTGTCTGATATGCTTCTGGAGCTCTACCGCAAGACATACGGTTCAAGAAATGGTACATGCAGATAGTCAATTATTTCCTTGACTTAGCTGTAAACAATGTTTGGCTTCTACAAAGGCGAGAGTGCGAAGACCTTGGTAGACAGAAAAATGTGCAAGGGGTGCAACTAGCCTAATTTTCTGCGGTAAATGTAAAGTTCGGTTGTGTCTGAATGGAGACATAAACTGTTTTATGAACTTCCATATGAAGTGAAATGAATCGATTTTATTCTAAGGTGACCATATGGTAACTATTTCTATTTCAGTTTGCAAATGAAATAAACAATTGAAGTTGAAATTTACTTGAAACTAAGCTTATATTGACTATTATTCCAAGGTTTCAGAATTTTTCAAGCACTCCTTCAATGTTCAGGTCTGATAGTGTTAAGAAATCGAAACAAAAGTTTCAGTAGAAGTCGTTTTTAGAAATTGGACTTGCTTTAATAATCAAATATTTTTAAAAGGAATGCAGTTTGAAAAGGCAACAAATTACCTGCGGTTAAAGGACAAGCAACAAGGATAATCCATATAAAGAATCCATATATAGAAGCTTGCCGTGTGCTGAGTGCACATAGATATAAAATATCTTTGAATAGAATGTAGTATTAAAATAAACTTAACTGGTTAAAAAGCAAAAAAACTGGCAATTCCAAAAATATTTGTATATATAATAACAAGGGATCACAGAAATTTAAAAGCTTCAAAAAACAAACCAAAAAGTTTGAAGTTTAGCAGACATCGTGGGTAGAAATCGGACAAGCTAAAATAATGAAATGTCTTTGAATACACTGCAGTATGAAAAAAAATTTAATTGAGTAAAGAGCAAAAACTGGTAATTGCGAAAATATTTGCCAAACTGTAGCATAGTAGAAATCGTTGTTAGAAATTGGACTTGCTTTAACAATCAAATACATTTGAAAAGACACAGTTTTGAAAGATATTAAATTGCGTAAAGACCAAACCAATGCTAGTATTAAAAATGGATTGACATATTTTTACAAGGAATAACAACAATTCAAAAACCTTAAAAAAGGAAACCAAAAGTTTGAAGTTTAGAAGAGATAGTTGTTATAAATCGGACTTGCTTTAATAATCAAATATCTTTGAAAAGACTGCAGAATGAAAAGAAAACAAATTGTATGCAGTTAGAAGACAAGGGACAATGAGAATCCATATATAGAAGCCTACCACGTGCCGAGTAGCGGGGCCCGGTGACAAAGCCATTGGGTTCCCGGTACTATAATTATATATATATATATATATATATATATATATATATATATATATATATATATATATATATATATATATATATATATATATATATATATATATATATATATATATATATATATATATATATATATATATATATATATATATATATATATATATATATATATATATATATATATATATATATATATATATATATATATCCTTATTAAAATATATAATAAATTATATACACGCCGGCGGCGTTTTGAAACTTCGGCGGCGGTCGGTCGATGCACCGGTTTGGCGCCGGGGTCTACTTGGAGTGTATATTAAACCTCAGTCGGGAAAAAATGTCAGCACCAAGATTCATCAGAAAAATAGCCAGACACTTATGTCTGAAGTTATGAATTAGAACAACTGGAGATATCTGGGACACGTGTTCCGAATGAAAGAATCAAGAATTTCAAATGAAGTGCAGTGATGATAGTTCTGAGGGTATAGGCGAAGAGGGAAACCCAGCAATATGTCTGGACATACGTAAAACAGAGACCCAAGACACAAACCCAAACAGTCAGTAGAACATCGGTCAACCAATATTTAATTAATTTTTTGTTAGCACAACTGTCTTAGCTTATAATTGGGTTCACTCGCCTAACACTTTAGGAAGACGATCCATTTTAGGTTTTGGACGCTTATTTGCCTTCCAATTCCCGGCGACATGTTGTTCAACAAATATCGCATTCAGTTTTTGTTAGTGCAAATGTCTGAGTTTTTGAATTGGGTTACTCGCCTTCCCTGACACTCTATGTAGATTAGCTAAAATAGGTCTTGGATGCTTGTTCGCTTTGCTATTCCAGGCAATTTGTTGCTAAACTAATATCTAATGAATTTTTGTTAGATCAACTATCTGAGCTTGTGAATTGGGTTTCTTGCCTGCCTTTTACTTTAGATAGTTTGGGCCCCACTATGAGGCTTTGGACGCTTGTTTGCCTGTCTTTCCACACAAACTAATTGTCCTGTGTCAATTCTAAATTCTCGGTCAACCTGCCTGAGACCATAGGTGGGCAATCTAATGGGCCAATGTCAGTTTCAAATTCTTGGTTAACCTGCAGGAAACTCTAGACCTTTCCAAAAGCTAACGCACAAGTATTTGTCCAATAGGTGAGCCATACTTACTACCGCTGTTTACCCATGCCATTTAACCAAACACATTGAAAACTATAGATTTCAGCGTTCGCCTACGAGTCAATCCTGGGGAAAATAAGATTTAAAAACACCATCCTCATTTATTTATTAATACCAAGATACGGTAAGCTTTAACAAGCTTGTCGCACTAAACAATTATAAAAAAAAGTCTATAACAATGTCAATGACATAACAAAAACATATAGTAACTGAAAACATTGAAAACAATATTACTGAAACATACAATAGCATACCAACTTAACTGAAATATATCTGTTAATAATTGAAATCTACCAAAAGGTAAGCATACAAAATAACTGAAAACCCACTGTCACAAATCAGCTTATACAAAAGTAAAAATATTCTCAAAATGGATTGTGATAGGACCCAGTATAGAAATCTGTAGAGGCTAAACTACTTTTGAAAGACTGGACCGTGGTACTTGCAACTATTTCTGATGGAAGTGAATTCCAAGTCTTCCACACTCGGCTAGACAAAGAGTTTTGGCCTTATCTTTTCTGTGAACATGGTGGGTAAATTTTGTGTTCGTGTTGACGGGTACTACTGTATTCTGTAAAAGTGAAAAAGTGAATTGGGGTGGTATTATCAATATTCCTAACAATGCAGAATGTTTTTATTAGGTCGGCTCTATCACGTCTGAACTGGAGAGAAGGCCACTGTAGTCTTTGCATTCTCTGGTGGTAAGGTAGATGACTCAGGTATGGTATGAGTTTGGTGGCCCTACGTTGAACTCTCTCAACCCTCTCAACCCTCTTATTGAGGGGATACCATACTGATGAGCAATACTCAAGTACTGGACGTACAGTGGATACATAAAGTGAAATCATTGAATGAAGATTAAACTTAGAAAAAATACGCCTTAGATGTAGTAATTGGTAATTTGCCTTATGGGTGATATCCGATAAATGTTATTAAATTTGAGACTTGAATCAAAACAAATCCCAATGTCACGAACATACTCCACGCTTGAAATTAATTTACCAACAACAAAGTAATGGTAATTTTGAGGGAGTCTACGCAAATAGTGCACAGCATTGCACTTGGTTTCATTAATGAACATAGAGTTTGCAGTAATCCACTGTCCCAAAGCAACCAAATCCTCTTGAAGTAAAGAAATCTCATGTTCACTCATGACTGACCTGTAGATTTTTACATAATCTGCAAACATTTTTATGGTTGTATTCCTAACAACGCCTGGCAAATCATTGATAAAAAGACATAAGAGTACTGGCCTAAGACAACTGCCTAGTGGAACTCCACTTATGACAGACATAGGTGATGACAAAGCATCACCTACTGCAACCTCTTGGTTTCTATTTGTAAGATAATCTGTTATCCATGCTTTAGTTTGTGGGTCTATACCGCATAGTTGACATTTGTTTATCAGAAGTGAGATGGAAATTTTCTCAAATGCTTTGGAAAAGTCAATATAAATACAATCAAACAAAATACCATTATCAGCCATCAATTGAAAATCATGAATCACCTCAAGAAGTTGCGTGTTACAAGATTGTCGTTTACAGAAACCATGCTGAGCAGAATGCCATAACTTATTGTCCTCAAAATGTTCCAAAACTCACCACAATTTTCTCCGTTATACGGGAAAAGATTGATGTATTTGAAATTGGTCTGTAATTATTGAAATGGGACTGTGAACCATTCTTGTACAATGGCCTAATGATAGTTCTTTTCCAAGCTGAAGGACATATATCAGATGAGAGACAACGATTAAAGATATATGTGAGTGGTCCAGCAAGCACAGATGCAAGTTCACGTAACATCACATTGGAAAATCCATCAATATCTGGTGCCTTTCCTTGATCAAAATTTTGGAGTGTCAGATAAACCTGCTGGACTGTAAACTCTGAATCATGATGTAATTTTTTTCCTACAACTCAGGAGAATAGGTCCAGTAAATTTTATTTTTTAAATTGTTTTCGGAAAACGAATGAAAAGTCAGATTGACACTTTCGTCCTTGGACAGCAGAGAGAATAAAGTCCAAAACTGAAGAGTTGAGGGAAGAAGAACCGAGGAAAACCACAGTTCACGTAGCTGTGAAAATATGCTACCTATAACGATAGATAAAGAGCAACCTACACACAAGTTGTAGATGTCAATAATCAATAAATCACTAATAGGGCTCCGCAATCGTGACGTCACAAGGCTACTATTTGCGTGAATTTCAAAATTGAGGCGAAACTTGCCCAGGGTTGCCGCTGGTGTCACTTTAGTGTCACTTTTGACACTTTTTTTAAAAGGCACTTTTTGGGACACCTGACACTATTAGGACACTTTTTAGCAAAAGTGACAATTTTTTGCGAAGTAGCAGTATTTTACAAATAAAGAATTTTTTCAGACAAAAAACCGGATGGAAAACTGTCAATGTAGATATGCATCGATATCCTTTTTCTGTCAGTTAAGATTCTCGTCTTAACTCCGCGAGTGGCAATTATTGGATGTAAGAATCTTTCTCTGCGGTGAAACACGTAAACGTGTTTGTCTGTATCTGTGTGTGAGAAATTTTAATATTCTTATTACTGATAAGCGAAGATCACCCAGTGATCTTCTGTGCAAAATACTTGGCAATGAAAAGTAAAGAGACGGGCATTTAACTGCAATGTGGTGGAGAAGCCTTCAATTGTTTTCAGTTGTTTAGTTCAACTATTTTGTGTTGTTGCAATAATTTGTAGGCTCATAGACGATAAGTCAGTCAAGCAGTTTGCAATTCTTGATTAGGTCCGAATTCAATTTTTATGTTTTACTAGTTGAGGTTTAACTACAATTCAAAGAAAAAAAGAGCAAGAAAAGCTTAGAGTGTATTTTTGCGCTACTATTTTAATAGCTGTTACTCTGTTAATAAGTCACTGGGCCAATGACGGCTTAACTTTACGTGTCTTTTCATCGATTTCCGTGACTGGAGCTCTTGAAGCCCAGTGACTGAGAAGCTCACTGATGATATCACGCAACGACTCAGCAACGCAAAAACATCCAATGAGCTCACTGGTGTCCCACAAAAGTATTTAGTGACGTCTTTAGTGACTGGGCAAGTGACGCAAAAATGCGCTGTATCAATTTCGTTCATATTTTTCGTATATTTTCTTTGAACTCTTGGCACTAGACAAATAAATAATCACGCATAACTATCATACTAAAAACAAAATTGATACCAAAACTTCCATTGTCTTAAATCCTATGCAATCATTAGCAAAATCACAATATAATTTAACTTTTTTTTCTTACTTAAATTTATGTTACATTATTACATAAATTGAATTTGGACACATTTTCTCATTTTAGTTATTTCATTTCCATTAATTTTTGATTGCAAATGTACTTTCACACTGATACTCTAAATGCTCGTTCTTTATTATAAAGGTGCTTTCATATTGATACTTAAAATGCTAGTTGACGTTTCTTATGCCCTAGTCCCTGGAGACATCGTAAAGAAAAATTTACTAGGAGTGGCGAGAGTTCTCGTAAAACTTATTCTATTCAGGTTGTGATAAACAGATTAAATGATATAGCTGTCTTATTGTTTTTCCACAAGTTTTGCCAAATAAATTATTTGAAAGAGTTAGTGTCTGAACCACTATTAGTTGTGTTTATTATAGGGTCATCAAAAGCTCCAATCTATTTTCGTGGCGTTCTCTTCAGCATTTTCGGAGAAAAGAAAAGTTTCAAGCACCTGAATGCACTGCAATGATCCAGATGGTCCATTTTATGGAAAAAATGGATGAAAAACTCTCAATGTAGACGAGTATTCCTGTCCCTTTTTTCCGTTTTCTTGAAAGAAAAAAACTGAAGGTTTTTCCTCTTTTCCTTTTCCGTTCCTTTTTCAAGCTATGAACAAAGTCCGCTCAGAAAAAAAAGAGAAGAAAGTACTCTGTTGGACAAGTTCCCATTTTATACAGTAAGTACTAGTTGCGTTTTAGCGGGTTTTTAGGAGGAGGGCTGGAAAGTTGTCAAGAGCGGAAGTGCTGCTCAGTGCAGGAAATCATCACTGACTAAGTAAAATCAAAATTTCTTTTTTATAGTTGATAGATGGCATTAGATCCAACATTTCATGTTGGAGGTTGGAGAATTTAAAGATGTGGGAAACCACGTGGGGGTGATTCCACGCTGATTGGGCAATATTCTCAATATAACAACCTTGTTAACGTGTGCGCGAGTGACGCCACGCGCCGTGATGTGTAAATTTTTGGAAATTGACATTTTTTATACAAAATTGACATTACTTTGCCACCCATAGTGGCACCAAAAAAACCGGCTGAGCGGCAACCCTAAAGGTGCCTTTCACAGCCAATTTTTCTAGGAAAAAGGTAACTTTTAAGGTTTTGTATATGGCGATTAGCCTGATTTCTGCGTATCTCTTTGAATCCAGGGAATTATGTGCATGTTTGTGATTGCATAAATAAGCCCAACTGACCTAGGGAACTATTTTCTAGACTCATGGTACATTCAGGTAGCCTACTTTAGTCTGACTCAGAGTAGTCTAATAGGAAAGTGTTCATATGAGATGTTCAAGCGTAAATCCCAATCCCGACTATCTGAATGCACGTGTAGGTTGCCCTATGTCTACTTTCTTCACCATTTAATCATCCTTGTGTCCTGCCTGGAGCAGTAGATAAATTTGGAATACAGAACTATAGTGTAAAGGCTAAGAAATAAACATACCATTCAATTCAGAATTCAATCATTTACCTGAATATAACAGTCATTTCCAGTGGAAATTCCTTTTAGAAATCTAGGGTAAAGGTGCAGATTAGCTACCCCTGATAAAAACAACTTATTTCTTACTGTATATTATTCAGTTGGTAATTCTACTTTAGCTACTTTTGGTTATCTTGGAAAGGAGTTTGGTTAGGAAAATGAAACTTTCAGGGATAGATCTAAAGGCTAAAGCATGCCCTAGGAAGGTATTTTGAAGTATCTACCTTCAATCCTTCTCCCTCTAGAGGGCTCTGACCTTTAAAAATATGTGTGTTATAAAAGTGAAACCTTGTAATATAGATCTTCTGCTTAAAATGAAGCCCAACAAAATTGTTTTCAGCCTCGCAACTTTGCTCAATCCTGATTTATAGAGTTTTAAAGATATGCTAATACATTTCCTAAATTTTGAAAATTAACATTGATATGGCTTAAAATACTACTCAAATAACAGGAATTGCATTTTCAGAACTAAAGCCAGAGAAAAAGAATCTTATAACTGAAAATTAAGGTAAAATGTTGTTTTGTCAAAATTTCAATAGGTATAGACTTGTCATGTAGGCAAATTTCAGAATCCTCTAGAGGGAGAAAGAGAGGAGATAAGTACTTCAAAATACCTTCCCAGGACATATTTAGTCCTGTAGACCCATCCCTGAAAGCTTTGTTATCCTAACCTCACCCCTTTCCAAGATAGGTAAAAGTAACTAAAGTAGAATTTTACCATTCAGTAAATTGGGTTGTAAGGATTCAGAGATACTGCGCAGTAGACACAGGATATAAACAACTTACTTCTTACTGTATATTCTGGTTCTATTGGGCAGTATATCTGCACCTTTACTGCAGGGGTTCCTTCTCAGTAAATTTTGATTGAAGAATGATTATGAGATAGCTAAGAAATAATTATACCCTTTGATTCAGAATTCAATGTAGTATCCAAATATGACACCAATTTCCTCTGGAATCTCCTAGATTCTATAAATCAAGCTTTACAGGAGACAAAAGGATTCAAGGTCAGGCTGCAGGGTTGTGGCTGTGGTGGCTTAGACCCTGAATCCCAAGTGAGTCAAAAACTAAACTGAAACTAGGTTTTTCAAATTCCAGAAATTTCTAATCTGGATATTCCAGAATTTCTGGAATTAATTTCCACCAGAAATGATTTTTATATTTGGATAGAGGATTGAATTCTGAATCAAATGGTATGTGTATTTCCTAGCTATCTCATTATGGTCCTATATTCTAAATTTACTGCTATCCCACTATGGTCCTATAGGTAAAGGTGCAGATTAGTGACCCCTGGTAAAAAAATTGTGTTGAATTTGAATTGAAGTTGTCAAAAATTTTGTAGTAGGTTGCATAGGTTGCATCAAGACATGGCTAATTGTAAACAGACTAAAACCAAGACAGATTGTCTGAGTAATTGAGAAGCAAAATGTTTAACTGGCTAGGGGCATGGGTAAATGGCAAAAGTATGCATGACTCTTATTGGATACATACTTGTTTGTTAGTTTTCGGAAAGGCATGCCTGCCTAGAGTCTTGGGCATGTTGGCCAAGAATTTAAAATTGACATATAACTGTCAAATTACCTGTAATGAGAGACAAACACGGTACACCTGTCTATGATCTTAAGAAGTTTGACCAAGAGTTTAGAAATGATATGGAACTATTCATTTTCTTGATATAAGAGGCAAACAATTGTTTAAAGCCATCTTTATCTTTCAAATAGTACCTATTTGTTGCCTTAGCTTGGCCCTGCATTCTGAGAAATTTTCAATTTTTCACAAATTTTTGGGTCACTTGCCAAAGACTCTTTGTCACTGTCCCAAGCTTAGCATTGTCACTGTCCATAGGGAAACAAGAGATCTCTAGATTTACTGACAAATGGTGTTTTCCTCAGTGAAATGTTTCCATCATTGGTACTGAGGACAAGATATCAATAGGGACCTAAGTTTTACTCCAAAGTGAAAATCTATCAAAGTTAATTAGGATACGTCCTACGCCTAATTCAAATAGAAAAGACATAGGCTAGACATGACTCTAGAATCAATTGTTTATATCATTCTGAATTTAATATATCATTTGTTGGTAAATATTGACCTGTTTGCATAAATGACCCATGTATAAAGTGATCATACCAATTGATTTAGTAAAGGCTTTATCATTGTATGTTGTACCAGACAAATAAATTAAAGTGATTACTGCTATGTATAAGAATAAGACTGCTGGGGTTAAGGTAGGACATGAGGTTAGCTGCTGATTTTTTATTAAATCAGGATCTAAGCAGGGTTGTGTTCTATCTCCCTTTATGTAGCTTATTTTGATGAACTTTGTCTTAAGCAGCACAGGAAAGGTCATGAGAGACTGCAGAATCAAATGAGGAGAGAGAAGTCTCCTGGGCTGCAATTATGCTGATGATTTAAGCATTATTAATGAAAGTGTGAGTAAAATAAATTAACCTTTAGAGGTTTTGAAAATTCAGGGTGCTAGACTAGGTTTGTAAATTAATTTTAAGAAGACTAAGTCCTTAAGGCAAGGAGTAAGTGATGATGAAAATGTGACGTTCGGTAATAAAAAGATTGATCAGGTAGGGAGCTTCACTTGGTAGTATTCTTATTAAAGATGGTGGGAGCAGTGAAGATGTTAAAAATAGAGGTGACAAGGTTCGGTGTGTTTTTTCACACTAAGAAAAAGTCTGGACAAATTGAAAGATCATCTCCAAACCAAGATTAGAGTATTAGAAGCTATAGTAATGACAGTGGTTAAAAGTGGCTCTGAAGCATGGGCGCTTTGTAAAGCAGATGAAGATTTTCTCAATGTTTTCCAGAGAAATTGCTCACAGCATGTTTTGGGTACCTGGCTGACTGACTGTATTTCAAACGGTAGACTGTACAAAAAAATGTGGTTCAATACTGCTTTCTAGGGCTATAAAGAAAGAAAGCTTGAGGTGGCTAGGGCACATTTTGTGGATGAAGGATGACAGATTGCCAAAGATTGTCCTTTTCAGCCAAGTGTCTAGGGCTAAACAGAAAGCAGGTTTTCCTTGTCTGGGGTGGGAAGATGTTATAAAGAAAGATTTAAAGGAAATGGGAACTTCCTGGGAGGGTTTAAAAAGGGAGGCTTGGAATAGATTGGAATGGAGGAGGAAGAGCGTGCATAGCTGTGTTGGCCTCAGGTAGTTTGATGCTGTGGTGAGTTGTTAGTAGTAGTAGTAGCATACCACTTGATGCCTTTGTTATGCTCTTTCCAAGTATAATAGGCTAATTGCTTTACTTACAAATTCAATTTTAACCTGATGTCAGGTAGATTAAATAGGTACAGGACCTGCTGAGATTTTTTTTGTGGGGTCCTCTATATATATATTAAATGTTTAAATAAAATATGCCTGCATTGCAGTTGGTGTACATACACAGTGCAAAATTTGTAATATAGAACTATCCCAATTAAATTCAATGATATGAACTTTTGTGGGTATTGGTCTTCTATATTATGCAGTGCATGTCATATAATAATAAAGACATTAATAAATCTCATCCAGTAATAAAAACTTTTGAAAAATATATTAGTTATTTCAATTACTCATAATTTATCCTTACTGTCAAAAACAATTTGCTTTTAATTTCAAATTTTTTTTTGTTCATTTTGATAGTAATGTGGGGCCCAAGCGCTCAAATTACCCTTTATCCAGCCCTGCCTAATCTTTCCAACCTTTCCCAAATAAAAAGCCTATATTTATATTTCCCATGCAGTTATTGATTCTTGATTTTGTCATGGTCAATTCAATTTATGGGAAAACTGGTTTTTCATAGATTTTGAACATAAATGGGTTTTGTTCTTGAATGCAATTTTGAATATCCGGCCCACTTGTTATGTTTTTTCAAACTGATAACTAAAAACTTTGTTTTTACTGTACTAACAAGGTGTGCTAGATAGCTAACATTAGATCACCAGAAAAATATATTAATTGTAGTTCATAATACAACCCCACTCCATTTGCCAACTGGACACAATTGCAAAAGTAGCAATTATAGTTTAATAACTTATCTCTATTTTTACAATGGCTTTGTCATTTCTGCAATATAAAAACTTGCCTGTCCGTAAGGTTAATAGTTTTGTATCTTGATTATAACCAAAACAAGCTAATTTATAACCAGCAAAGATCACCATCCAATGAGTCATTTAATTCCTTGATCAAAAGCATTCAACTGAGTTAAAAAAGGGGAACCATCATTTTCGCTTGGAGAACATTTCCCCAAACAGAAATGAGCAGCCAAAGAGAAAGTACATCCTCCAAAGTTTCAATGAGATGTGAGATGAAGAAGGGCATCCCCTGCAATCTTCCTCCTATACAGAAAAAATTTTGCTCATTTTGTGGTTTTATATTACTCTTTACTTTCATAAGAACACTAAAGACCATAAATATTCCCAGGAATTAAGTGGGATTAAATATCAGTTTCCCTTCTAATGGACATCAAAAATTGTCCTGGGGAAAATTTTCAAGTGGGGGAGGGGGGGCACCTAGACCTAAAAAAAAGAATTAAACTATGCTTTCAAAATTCAAGGATAAATAAGTTTTGAAGAAAATTAAACAGGAAAATACTTAATAAGGTAATTTAAATAAAATATCCCTTTTTTTTACTCTCATGAAAACAAAGCTACTCCACCTCCACTCTAGAGTTTGAACAACTTTTTTTTTAATTTAGAAATAGTATGCAAAAAAAAGTGTGTTTTGGTTTATGTTTAACATCTGAATATTGACTTCAAGACCAACAAAATAATTTTACTAAAATAGTTAAGTTTATCCTATGCTAATATTAGTTAAATATGTTAAACAATATTTTCAGTTTAAACAGTAGAGTAACAAAAGTCGATTTAGGCCTATTCGTTAGGGTCTAAATAAATTATGAATATTTGTTAAACTAAAAAAAAGTGACGTGATTTTTTGCATCATGTGTTGAGAAATAGTTTTACATTCATGTAGATAATAGAGGCTACAGAACTTTTTAGCCTTGATTATCTTTTTTTATTCCTTTAATTTTAATTGTGGTATGAAGTTTGCCTGAAAAGTAGCAATTTACCCTGCATTATTTGAAAAAAGTTGCTAATTATTTTGCTTGTGAGACTTAAATTTTCTCAGATTAATTTTTATTAGTCACTTAATTGAATGTCACAGAATCTTGAAAGCCTTACAAGTATTAAAAATAGATTTTGGCTGTTGGCTGTCCACTGTTTTGGCGGCCAGAAGCTTGTTAGAAATTAAATGAAATATGCTGTTTTTTTTATTTACACTTAAAATCAATGTCAACGCTTATAATACAGTTTGATAGGAAATGTAGTTACTTGATTTTAAGAACCCTCATTGTTTAAAATATCAAGAGAAATTGTCATCACATTCCTAATGCTCTTGACTGCTGAAGAAGCTGAGTCTAGACTCTCAAATGTCTGCTATTAAAAAAAAATTAGCTTTACAGAGCTTGAAAGGAATCATTATGGCTTGTGGATTTCTAGGGACTTTGTGCTTCTACTCTGCTCTGTTAAACTAGAGTACCATATAGTCCAGTCAATCTAAACTATTTTTATGGGTTGCCTCAAACAAATTGCAACAGTTTTTATTTTGATATCATTGGAACCAGAATAAAAATATTTTTTCAACGTTTAAGAAATTGGTCAAAGCAAAATTGAAGTTTTTCTGTCATTTATTATAAATTTACGACCTAAAAAAATAATAATTTGTGCTTCTAAAAGTTGGTGATAAAAAAATACAGTACATAGATCACTAATATGGAATCAGTTCTGTTTTTTTACTCTCCCTGAGTCGCCCCCCCCACCACACCCACACGCGTACAGGATAAAACGTGCATTAATATACACTGGATATTACACAAAGTTGGATCCACACAGAGAAAAATTTACACTTCTTATGCCAAATTGCTAGGAAAAACCTGTGTCCTAGTATCTTGCATATCCCCCCCCCCAACGCACGCCAAATCATATAATTGGTTTTGCACACTTCTCAAAAATGTCTTGGGTCTGTAATCTTCTTCAACACTCTTGGTCAGAAATTATTTAATAGATGCAGTCATGCACATGAACAAGATGACCCATTTTGCCAACATTTGAGTTTAAAAGAAGACACATTCCAATGCATCATAACTGTTCCTCCAAATTCTTGATAGATTGAATTTGCTGGGGTTTTGCCCCTCCTATTTTGAAGTTTTGAGGTTTGAGAAAAATACTGCTATTTATCATGGAATCAAACTGCATGAAATTACTTCTGACAGTCAGGTTCAATACGTGGTGGACAGCGTTGATCACAACGTTTGGGCTCTTGATTGTTGAAACACCTCTCATGGCATGGACTTAATTGCTTCTGTAACCCTAGTGCTAATAGTCTTCTTAAAAAGTGTGGATAGGCAGGAGGTTGCTGCTGAGGAAATAAATGTAACTGGAAGAATCTTAATTGTCCAAAGAAAATCAAACAATTCTGTCCTTTTGATAATGAATTATGATCTTCATTCAGGATCCAAAGAAGATGAGATTTAAAACTTACATAGTCTTTTGCTCATGCTGTGGCATCTCTAAAAACCTAAACCAGGTTGGGTTGAAACAATGCAATCAGTCATGGTCAGAGGCCATCCCGGTAAAGCTAACATTTTCTTTCTTCCTATGATTTACCTTGCTTCAAGCAACAAGAATTGTATCCTTTCTACACTGACATTCATTGCCCAACAGGATGAATGGTATGGGTTTACTCTGGTTGTAACCTTTGGCCAGCAATTTTGTTTGAAGTCCGTGAATGTTATTGCTGCAGTAGAACGTTCTAGTAGCATTGTATAACTAGTGGCTAGACTAGGAGGACTCAACATCCTTTGAGTTTTGTCAGTCCCATTGGGATCTTTGATGGATGGATCTGGCCTGGAAGAAATCTTTGAATTAATGTACAATTCTGGTACAGTTCCTCATCTTCTAAGTGATAAGGCTGTTTCTTAAGCCCTTACCATTTAAGACATAGTACTTAACTGGATTCAGGTGTAGAACTTGAATTGAATGCAGAACTTTCATTGATAACCACTGCGCCTAGTGAAATCAAAGACTTTATATTAGAAAGGAATAGATGGACAAGGTTCTTTTAAACGCATCTCCTAGGTTTTCAGTCTCAAAGTCATAGCTTTTCCATTTACACTTAAATCAGAATGAAGTCAGGAGACTTGAAAAGGAAAACTTTGGATACAGTACATGGACATAGTTGCCATTCATTCAAATTTCCTCATGGCTGAACGAACAGGTCAATAGAAACTGCATTTACAAACAAGTTTCCGACATGCTCCCTTACCTTGCAGCAGCTCGTATAACAGCTCCACAAAGTCGGAATGGCACTACCTACAGCAGATGAACAGACTTGAACATACATGCCAAAAACCTTTCCTCTTGTTCAAAAAAGGCTTGTATCTTATTAAAAGATCAGACATATATTGAGCCTGTGCAAGTACAGATTTTTTCGTAGAATAAAAACTGATGAGAATTCTGAAAATAGCTCCCGGATTAAATAGAGGTAGAGGAACGACAAGAGTGAAGAGACTTCAGTTGGTCATGGGACGTCCAGCAGTTGCTCATGTTATTTTTTTGATGCAAGAACTGACAGATGTTTTGTATCACACAAGCAACTAACGCAAAGTCTTGTATTTCAGGGCAGCAGAGGGGTTGCAGAGACGTACAAATATTTATTGATTTTGTCAAGTCGTTGTCCCCTTTTGAGGCTTATCCGTTATTGTTTTAAAACCCTGCTTTTGGCTTGACTGCTGTAGAAAACGTGAACATCGACAAATCAGTGGAAGTCAGGAAAAAGGTTCTTGAGGGACTGGTAGGCAAATCTCTGAAGGAGCATTTGTTCAAAAAGAAGGACCAGGCAGTCCTTATAAACCCTTCATTGCTGTGTGAGTGTCTTCTAACGGTATCTTAATGACTGAATTTTTACAAAGAATCATCCATTACACATGAACCTTGCTCCTATTCTGCACTGATTTCTGATGATTCTGACTTGTTCCGAAAACCAAATAAACCAGAGCCACCAAAAGCTGTCAAATGACTTTTAGAAATTGTCGATGTTGGTGTAAAATATAGTCTGATTTGCACCAACGTCTTAGACAGGGACTCTTTTCTTCATAGGATTCTCTGGGCAAAGAAAGAAAAATATTCTGAGATCTTAGATTGATACTAAAACTACGTTTCATCCAAATATCTATATGCCATTATTATCTTTGATAGCTACAACATAGCTGCTTTGACGAAAGATGACTCATCTTGAGATAAACTGTATCACTTGATGGGAAGTACTGTTTAGCCAAGAAATGAGACTGACCACCAAAAAAGAGGAATTTTTTTTTTGTGTAAAAAGAATAAAGCCGTTTCGTCAGTAGACTATACTTTCTGATTATTTATGAGGCAAAGGTCTGAGAACCTTTATTCAAGATAAAGCTGATGCTGACTTGCTTATTGTGGTTGCAGCGGCTGAGCATTTGAAGACTATGAACACTGTATTTATTGGTGACAATACTGACTTGTTGGTACTGTTACTTCATCACTGTATTCCACAAGGTCTACCTGAAAGCTGAGCCTAAGGCAACCACTTTAGGTGCAACTTGGAGTATTGAAGCCATTGTTAAGAAAATTGGGAAGGAAAAGTTGCAAATTTTTTCCTTTTGCTCATGCAATTCTTGGCCGTGACACAACTTTTCTGCAGTAGCAGTGAATTTTTTTTCTGTAGTAATTTAACTTCCTTTAATGTTTTACTCAAACCAATATTTCCGCCAGATTTAGGGGCGGGGACCGAACAGTAACAAGGACAAAAATAACACAGGGTATATTCGTGATCAACGTACAAGATTTACCAATTACCGACAGTCGATGTTTCCGAATTAAATTGTCGTAAAAAAGTCGTCATTTTAGAAGAAAAGACGAAAAACGGTCAATTTCGCCTCGTCCGAGTTTGGTCGATTTTTTTTATATGTTTGAGATAATTTTTTTCCGGTCAAAATGGTACCAAAATCAAAACTGTTAAAATTTGTTTGAGGCTAAACTTTAAATTGACTGTAGGCTACTAATATCCAAGTGTTGTTTAAGGTTTTGCAAGCGGTATTATCTCTTTTCAGATATTGTCCTATGGACTTACCCCAAATTCCAAATATGGCTGAAGTCATCATCCTCTCTGAGAATTTTGTTGTCAAAATTGGTAAGTTTTCCAATTACATTTTTTTGGAACAAAATAAAAAGAAAGCTGATTTATGTATGGAATTATTATTTATGTTTCATACAACATGTATAGCCGGTGGGGTCTTAGAAAGTATTTCAGGTATTTAAGCTGATTTATACGGCTGCCGGAATTTTTTCTGAACGGTCAACTTTTATCTATTATCTTCACTGTTTTATTTTATTTTTAAAAAATATCTTTAGATGGTGTCCAACAGGCTTGACAATGTCAGAGGCAGTTGCCTATAGTAAAGGCCATAAGGCTGCAATGTTTTATTATTATTAGTTTTTACCAGAGGCATTTCATATGGTATAAACTTTAGAGGGGCTTCTTTCAATTAGAAATTGGAACTTCTATTGCCCTCATTAAGAGTTAAAAGTGTTCGGAGGGCAAATACCCCTCCCCCCAAACACACACACTCACCCTCTTTTTCCAAAATGTATCCAATCAAAATTTTTAAATAGCCATTTTGTTAAAAATAGTCCAAAAGATCAGATGACAAAACTTATGAGCTCAACACAACCCCCAAAATTCGGGGGGGGGGGGAAGTGTTGTAAGTTATTACCCAGGGGTATATAAGGTTTTTAAGGAAGGGGTGGTTTTATAAAATTTGGAGAAGGCTCATTTGATTGGAAATTGAACTTATAGTTTCTTTTTCAATGGTTTCAGAGTAACTTAAGGGCTACTATCTCTCCCCACACCCACTTTACCAATCATGTAACCTATCATATAACAATGCCTCCGTCTCCAGGGATGACAAAACCCCATTGAATCCTTGGGCAAGGAATATAAGTTATGCCCCAGGGGAAGGTAAGGTTTTATACAAGGAGTGGTTGTATAAACTTTGGATTAGCCTCATTTCATTGGAAAAGGAAAGTTCTAGTTCGCATTCTAAGAATAAAAAGTGATTACACTGCAACTAGCCCACCCAGTGTCCTCTTTTTGAAAGAATGTTGAGAAACATCAAAATTTTGGCAATTAAAAACGAATTGAAATTAATTTTAAAAAAACTCCATAAAAGAAGTTTTTTTAACAAAAGTAAAGACTATACTAAACTTAAGATCAGCAGAACGAAATTATTATTGAAAGAACAAATGAAAACCAAAATGACCAGACATTAAATGATCAATCATAGAAAACATTAAACAATTAGCATTAAACGATTCCCCACGTAGATACGCCCCCCCTTTACTCTCAATCGACTTCAATCACCAAACTACAATAAATTTAATCGGTCTTGTTGTATTAAAAATCTAATTATAATAAGTACTAAGTCTTATTCTCTTTTTCAATGATTTTTTTATTTTTTCATTCAGAAAAATATATTTAATATATACCTACCATTTTTTCAATTACTCCATTCTTGTTCTATTTGCAGATGTAGAGGGTGTAATAAGTTTGTAGTAAGAAAAAATAAGATTTTAATCACATAATTTTGTAAGTTTTTTATTACTTTTTTTTTCTCATTTTTTTTCTCAACATACTGTATAATTAAGTAAATTTTTAACTTTCATTATTTTCATTCCACTCAGAAAGAGGCGAAGAATTTCTCGTGACTGAATTACGAAGAAGAAAATATAAAATCGTCATTGGTGCGCAGTTAATGTCGACATTTACATTTAGCTAACATTTCGGACTTACACCAAGTAACTGTATGTTTGGTGATATTTACCGGTAAAGGTCAAGATTCTCCGGATTTTCACCTGAGAAAATCAATTTTGTTTTTGTACAAGTATCTTTCATCTGCACTTTAAAGTCAACTTAACCAGGGAACTTTGCCTTGATAAAATTGGTACAACAAAAAAGGCCACCAACACAAAATAAAACCGTAAAAAACTCAAAATTTGGAGAGTTGATCTGCACAAAGGTTGCCCTGTAAAAACTCGACTCGATTAACCTCAAGAAAAGGGGAGAAGGGAGCAGAATAGTAGAGGTCTTAGAGCGGAAAAAGAGATTTTGTTAGTTTAGGAATAAATGAAACTACGAGATGATGAAGAGAATAATTTTTGGTAAAAAGAAGGACGGACATCATGAACAGAAAAACTGTGAGTAAAATGGCTCAATAGGTTAGGGAATGGCCCAAAAATTCATTAAGAATCGTGATTTGTCCAGAAATGGGGCAAGCCCAGGCTTTGCTAGAGGCCACCTAAACAAAACAGAACCTTGAAAAAGAGCTTCAAGTAATAGGAATATTGCCACAGAAACTGGAAAAGAGAATTTCCCAATAAACTGTCAAACACTAAGTAGTTGTTTATACAAAAATTAATTACAATTATATTTTTTAATATTAAGCAATGTTGATCTTTTTGCTGTGATTTTCTATCCTTGATTTTGTAGCAGCACGAATGAAACAAAAAGTCAGTTTTTGATCAAGTAAAAGTGTTTAACCTGAGCAAACTTTTTTCAGTTGTAGCTAAACATCCCTCTAAAGCTAAACTAGATGCTATAGACTTGTGTCTTCAGACCTATTCAATTTTGTTTCTTTTCGACTGGAGGCACATGACCCTTTCAATTTCGGTTAACTTGTTATCAAGGCCGTACCCAGGATTTTTTTTTTGGAGGGGGTTTTACTCCCAATATTTTTTTTGGGGGGGGGCGACACAAAAAACCTCAAAAAACGCATACAAAATTTTTTTAATCCATTTTTGTTACGTTTTTACGAGTCAAGAAAACTTTTCAATGGGTGTCAAACCCCCCTAATCCCCCCACCCCTCTGGGCACTGCCGTGCGTGTTAGTATTGTGTATGTCCGAGTATTTGTCCCTCTCATTTGTTTTATTTTAGAAGATGCTTCATCAAATGAGTGTGAGCAGCTCTTTTACATTCCAGACCATTTGCTGTCCCCTAAACGTGAAGGTGCTCCTCTGAATACTTTTCCTGGCTTTTCAGGGCCATGTAAATTTGACACTGACACCCAGGAATCTGAAGCAACCTGTTTGGATAATGAAGGTATATCTTAAATGTTTGTTTACATTAGAATAAAATAAACCAAGTTATATTTTTATAAAAAGACTAAGCAAGGGCAAGTATCTTATATCTTAAGGTGGAATGTTTCTCTTATTTTATTCAAAAATGTTGGTGTTTGCTTAACTAGATTTGCTGTCTAGTGGGAATATTTTCAAAATGGTAAATATTACTTTTCAAAAGCTGGAGATTATAGCTTAAAACTGTAGTGTTTATATTTTTTCTAAATTAAGATTGAGTTTTGTTTATTATTCTGATTTCAAGGTGATATATTAATTTTGAATCAAGCAGAAAATGGACCGTTTTGGTAAGAACTGATCCTCATTTTCTAAATCCTTTATGAAGAAGATGATCGTGCTCTGACGATTTATTCTTGCTTGCAGGTTCTTACGGAATAGTAGGTCCACCGACCTGCAAATGATGCAAACAAAATACTGCAAAGATGACAGAGGTGTATCATTTGCTGTAAGACATGTATCCCTTGTCTTAAAAGTTGAGCCAGAATTGTTTCCTAATGTGTACCGCAATGCTAAAGTTTTTGACAACCTCTCGAAATTTTAAATGATGGTTTGCATTAACGAATTTGTGTAAGAAAAAAAACTCGATTTGTTATACTTTAATCAGCTCATCAAGAAATATTGATCAGCATTAACAGGAATTTATCGGTCTTGGATTAAAGGAAATTAGTCAGATATAATAAATATATATGCAGTTCAACCATCGGTTTACTTTTATTATGAATCTGAAGACTCACAATGTTCGTTATTTATCTGGGTCAGTTAATTTTTCATATGAATAAGGGTCAAATCAACTTGAATAGCAATACGTTCTGCGTATTTGTTTGTTTTAGATAATTTTTAATGTGTGTTAAGTTGCAGAATTTTAAGGTACATTGACAAGTGAAACCGAGACATTCAATTTGGGATTAAAACTGGAACATCAACTACCTCTTGGAATTTCGTAAAGTTTTTTTGCATCCACCTCTGACTCCCAGGAAAGGGATAGCCGTAATGAAGGTACGTTTTGAATATGCAGTGGTAATTTGGTTTACAAAATAGGTTCTTTCATAAATTAATTTTCAAGCCTCTTTCTCGAATTGGTGTAGCTTTCCCTCAACTGACACAGCTTCAGGTGCTCCTTGTGTAGACCAAAGAATTTGTTGGTCTAGTATCTTGGTATCCTGTTTGATGAAAACCATTCGTTTAGACACAATATAGCCATTATTAGGGTTAAGGTTTCACAGAGTTTGGGTGTTATTCAAAAACTCAAACACACCTATCCTGGATCTATTCTGAAGCTTCTTTTTTTCTGCCTTGTCCAGTCATATGTCTCTTATTGACCCATAGTATGGATGTCTACTTTTCCTTCTACACTGCGGTCGCTTTCTGTTATTTATTATAAAAAACCGCGTCTGATTATGGACACCAACCCTTCTTCACCAAGACCGCTTCTAAATCTACAGTCTATCTACATTCTTTCTTGTGCTTCTTTTGTTTTTCATCAGCTTCATGGCAATATTCCAAAATCTCTTCAAGAAACTCCTCAGTTTATTTCTGATTCAGCTCCATATAACCTTCGTTCGTCACATAATATCTGCATTCATCCTACTCCAATTGTGCGGTCAGATTTCAAACCCCTCATCTTTTGCCATTAGGTTTGGAACTCCCTTCCTTCTTCATTACATAAATACCACTCGTTTGGCACTTTCAAGAGGTTTCTTAATGACCATTTATTTAATAATCAAACGGACTAATACTTTTTTATTTTTTTTTTTTTATTTTTTTTTTTTTTTTGTGGAGTTGATGTCCCCTGATGTCCCCTGAATGTTTAGTTTGTTTTATGGTGGTCTTTTCTGCGGTATGACTCCCAGGCCTCAGGTATGACTATCAATATTTATTGCTGAAACTTGTATAGTTCACTAAGGAGTAGCATTCATGATAAATTTTATTGCTTTCGCACCATTTTATTACAGTTCAATAATTATAAGCCTTATGACTGAATTAACCCATAAACGTCAATTTTGCTACCTAGCCTCAGAAATAAGCAGAGCTGACTGAACTGGGATTTATATAGCTTTAAATATAAGTTTAAAAGGGCTGTATATGGCTTAAGTTATGATATTTTAATATCTTGGATAAGAGCTATGAATAATATCGTAACAGCTATTATGATGTTGGTTCTACCTGACAATTCACATAATTCTGTTTCGACGATATGAATTCACTTATAGTAATAATATTTTATTTTTTCTTTTTGAGTCTATTTAATATAATTAATTAATTTAGTTTATTTATTCTAATTTTTTCTATAGTTTCCATTTTATCTATATTTTCTTTTCTTCTCCTTCATATGTGAGTAGGTGATCATTTCAAATTTTCTTTTGTTTTTTTTATCTCTGAGTATGTAATTCATATGTCTTCCCTCTTTGTACAGGCCAATGAGCCTTTGAGGGATTAATAACATGTAATACTGTATGTGTATTTAATGAAGAATAAAACTTATCTTATCTTATCTTTCACAGGAAATTAAAAGGAAATATTAATATGAATCGCAGTAAAGAAAATGTCAAAGTTGAACATGAACACATCCTCAGATACGCCTATGGTGTTCTAACTTTTTACCTTTTTAGTCGCACCACCAACAATAATAAGGGAATGCAAGTTTTTTATATTTTCTTGCCTCCACGAACAGAAGAAACTAATATAAAAAATTTTTTTAATGTCACAAATACAACCGGATAAAATATTGCAATTAATATTAAAGCCTTTTGGTTTTGCTATGAACTATATTAAATAGCGGTTGCTTAAAACAGAAGTGTCATCGTTGCCAGTGTCGTCGCTGAGGTGGGTGGAGCAGTTCATCTCCCAATAATTTAGAGAAAAAAGTATTGAGTAACATAAAAACTGTTGTTGGCTTTAAGTTTCATTTTTGTTCTTTACTTTGAGCAGATAATTAATTTTTTTTAATTAATCTATCCTTGGCCTCAATATAAAAAAAATAAATAAAAAACAGGGGTTATACTTCCAGATGTGTTCTACATTAATGTCTATAAAAATATACCTCCTTAAAAACCTTATCATCAAGAAAGCAGGTGAGCCTTGTTACTGGTAAAATTACGAAAATGTACTATTTTTCCTGTTTCCCCACGTTTTCTCTAGTCGAATTGTTTCCCCTGATAGGTAAGGGTTTGTTTTACTTCTCAAATCTATCAGTTCAATACAAGATGTCCTTGTTATACAACATTCAATATGGACATGAATACGCCCTCTACATTTTATATATTATTTTTACTGTAGCTAGATAGGTCAAATCGGTTATAACTTAGTTGTATAATCTAGTAGGGAAGAAAAAGGGGTCAGCTCCACACATAGTTTTATTAATTTTTACTTCCAGTATCTATATCAAAGCTCCAATACAGCTCCAACTACTCTTATTTGTAATGACGCACTTTATAACGGTCTTTTTGAATCTAGGCACACAACAAAACGATATGATATAAGATTTATTTTTATGAGTCCTTGAACAGCTCTCTATGATTTTACTGTACTTACATGAATAATTAAAATGAAATTTGCATATTAATTTTACTTTTTTTGGTTAAATAGCTTTTTCAAAATTTTGATCTGACGTAACTGACGTAACGAACTTCTATATTCGTATATTTTAATTACGTATATTAGGGGTTTTGCGTCCTAGTCAATACCTCTCTTTTTAAGCTAAAATTTAAATTTTGTTCCAGTTCTTTAAGAATCACCACTTAATCACAAGGGCCGTTAATTAGAAAAAATAGCTCTGATGAAAATACAAAAAAAACTTTAGCATAAAAGCGAGGTTATTACAAGGGGGTGAACCCAATCAAATAGATAGTACTATTTTTTTTTATTACATTTGCATGTGACTTCTTACTTTCAGAGGAAAAAATTGTTTTTTTTATTTAATTTCTGATCGTTTTTTTCTAAGTAATGCTGAGAAATGCGGCGCCCCCTTCATATCACTGTTCCTTCCTCCCTTTAAAACATTCTCCCTTGGAAGATATTCATCCGTAACACCCCCCCCCCCCCAATGCCAGAATATATTATGTATACTTCCCAATAACCACGAATATTTGTAAACAAATGGCAAAGTTCATAACTTGCAAACCTTCCTCTGGGGACTGAGGGGGATTCAGTCATCCTCAAAGGTCTATTTATTGTATTTTTCGACCATGGTGAACAAAATGGATATCTCAAAATTTTGATCGGGTGGCTTTGGGAAAAAATGAGCGTGGGAGGGGGCCTATTTGCTCTCCATTTTTTTGGTCACTTAAAAAGGGCACTAGAACGTTTAATTTCTGTTTGATTGAGCTTTCTCGCTGATATTGTAGGATCACTGGGTCGATACGATTACCCCTGGGGAAAAAACACGCTTCCGTGATGTTTATTTTGGCAATAAATAAAAAAATTCCATATTTTTGCAGATAGGACCTTGAAATTTTTATAGTAGAGTTCTCTGACATGTTGCATTGGACGGTGCTATTTTCATTAGAGTTCAATGGGTTTTAGGGGGTGTTTCCTCCTTTTTTTAAAAATAGGGCACATTTTCTCAGGTACGTGACGTTTGATGGTTAAGAGTAAATTTGAGAAAAATTCATATTTTTGAAATCCGCATATAAATCTAAGCCTTTTGACGTATGTATTGGTATTTTGGTTTCTATTAAGCCAAGTCACGTTTTTAATAAAGTTCGTTAACATAAAATGTTTTATTTTCTAACACGAACTGTTTGTAAAACATTAATCTTTATTTTTTCCTGCATGAGATGTAGATAAGCCCCTCTTCAACACCTTGCTCTTCACGCTACAGTTTTTAGTACTTTAAAAAAATAACTTCTGATTGTTCTAATAAAACAAACCTTGTGTTTCAGGAGTCTTTCATAAAGAATTGGGATAAAATTCAAGCTTCAGCGTAAAGAGTAAGGTGTTGAGGAGGGGAAACCCCCACATATACATAACGATTTCTGTTTGTTTTAAGTTTTAATAAGGTTTCATACTTTCAGTTCAAGAAACTTGTTTTTTCATTTGATTTCTGATCGTTTTTTAAATAATGCCAGGAAAACCGGCTCCACCTCCACAGAAAGATCCCCCTCCCTACAGAACTATTTTCTAGATAATTCAATCTTGGTAATAATTTACCCCACACAATAATCGTTAACATGTCCATGCGTAACAATGAGTCAATCTAATGAAACCAAGACGCATAAAAAGATTTTTGTTTTTGCAACCTGGCACAGTCGCCCGCTGCAAAATTTACTCTGACAAGTTTACTCTCTGGACACGTCCCGCCCTCTAGACAATTCTCCATGTGGAAAAAAAACAGCGGAAAATCCCCCCCCCCCCCAAAAAAAATGTGCATACTTCCCAATAACAAAGGCAATACGTATACAACCCTGTTGTAGCACAGTGAATTGATGCTCTGCTTGCCAATACGGAGCACCAGGGTTCGATCCCCACTGCAGCAATGTTTGGCGACAAGCTTGCTACTTTTCTCTGTAAAAACACCCAGCAACTGAAACGTCGACTCGACGCCCTATGCGCCAGCAACGGCTCTGGAGGATCTTTATCCTTTTTTTTTTATCTTATACGTATACAATTGGCAAATTTTGCAACTTTAGACCTTTCTTTAAGGGCTCTAGGGGGAATTTGTTACCTCAAATGTATATTTGTTGGGTTTTTCAACTATAGTGAACAGAAAGGCTGTCTCAAAATTTTGATCAGACGAAATTAGGAGAAAAAGGGCGGGGGAAGGGGCCTAGTTGTCCTCCAGCAATTTTGGTCACCTAAAAAAGAACTATAAGTTTTAATTTTCGTTTGAATGAGCCCTCTCTTGATGCTCTAGGACCACTGGTTCGGTAAGATTATCACTGAAAAAAAAAAAATGAACACGCATATGTGCTATTTCTTCAGGCAAAAAATAAAAATTTGAACATTTTTACAGATATGAGCGTGAAACATATATAATAGGTTTTTATGATACGCTGAATCTGATGGTGTGATTTTCATTAGTATCGCTTAATAAAGTATCGCTTGTTTTTTTATTGTTTTTTTTTTATTGCGTATATGTTATTTTGTATATGAGGGGCTTCTCCTCCCAGTCAATATCTCGCTCTTTACTCTAAAGTTCGAATTTTGTTCGAACCACAAATATCTGAATTGCGAAGGCCGTTGAGCCAGAATAAGATGGTTCTTTTGAAAGTACTAAAAAAAACTCTAGTATAAAGATTGAGGTATTGACGAGGGGACGAAACCCCTCATATACGTAATAATTTCTGTTCGTTTTAAATTTTAATGTTGCTTCTTACTTTCAGTTGAAAAAACTTTTTTTTAATTTAATTTCTGATATTTTTTTAAATAATGCTGGAAATCTGGTGCGCTCGTCATATAAATGTCCCTTCCCCCAAGTAAACATCCTCTAGTTAATGATCCTCCCCCGTAACCTCCTCCCCTGATCCCCTCCCACCAGATAAAAACTCTCAGGGAAACTGCGGTATGCGTCCCCAAACCCCAAGATATAATTAGATAATGGGCGAATCACGTAACGTGCAGCCTGTCCCCTGGACAGTGTGGGCGGTAAAGTCATCCTAAGAGACATATCTGTTAGATTTTTGACTGTTTTGAACAAAATGGCTATCTAAATATTCGTATTGGTTGACTTTGGGAAAAAAATGAGCGTAGGAGGGGGCCAAGTTGCCCTCCAAATTTTTCTGTCACTTAAAAAGGGCACTAGATCTTTTAAAATCCGTTTGAATGAGCCCTCTCACGATATTTTAGGACTACTGGATCGATACGATCACCCCTGGGAAAAAAAAAACAAACACGCATCCGGGATGTCTCTTCTGGCGAAAAATATGAAATTTCACATTTTTGCAGATAAGTGCTTGAAACATCATTTGAAGGGTTTTCTATTACCCTGAATCTGATGGTTTGATTTTTATTGCCATTCTATCACTTTTAGGGGGTTTTCCCCCCTTTTTCAAAAATAAGGCAAATTTTTTCGATGGGTAAGACTTTATAACTTTTGATGAGTAAGACTAAACGTGATGAAACTTATATATCTTATTTCATCATAAAAATTCGATTCTCGTGATGTACCTATTGGTATTAAAATCCCCTTTTTTGAGTTTCTACAAATGTTGAGCCAGATCGATCTTTACTTCCAGTTCGTTGCCACAATTTGTTTGAAAGCAGCTTGACTTTGTCAAAATTAATTACAGTTGCAATTTAATTAATTTTCCAACCTCAGCTTTGGCTCACATTTTGATGGCCCGTTATGATAAAGAAACTGGATTTTTTTCTTAGACGCAAGGGAGAAAATTCGGAACAGAATCATTAAAATGTTCACCGATCTTTAAAACACATTTAGGCTTGTGTTTTCACAAGTTTTCTTACATCGATGTCCCTCAAGCTGGTTTTCGAAAAGAAGGGATCAGGGGGCACTCACCCCAGGTGTTGAAATTTTAGGGGTGAAAATTTGAAATAAATAATCTAACATCTACATTCATATTGTACTTTTTAAAAATTTGTGTTTATTGAATTAAAGTATAGGTCATAGTTGGCAGTAAATTACATATTTACTAAAAATACTTATATGATAATACTTAATACTAACTGCTAGTATAAGCAAATTGAAGTGGCCAGAGCCGTCACTGCTTTTTCTGAAGGATTGCACATGCCCTTGGACTATCCGTATGTGGACTCCCTCTTGCCCCCACCCCCAATAAAAATGCCAGAGCAACGCTCCTGGTGTTTACTAAAGTGGGTTTGTCTAGTTTGAAGATTTTCAAAATAGTAAATATTGATTTTTGAAAAGCTAGAGATTATAATTAGCACCAGCAGTGTTTATATTTTTTCTAAATTAAGATTTAAATCTATTTATTATTTGGATTTCAAGATAGTTATTTATAAATTTTGAAGCCAACAGAAAACTGGGTGTTATGGTTAGAACTACCTCCCAGAAAGTTTCACTGTAGAATTTTAATTTGATTAACTCACTAGATTCAAACAAGAATACATAATTAATTTTCTGGAGTAGTTTAAAACTCAAGTGATACATTTTTATTTGTAATCAGTGCATCACCAACCGGAGACATATTTTTCTTAACCTTAAGGATATTGGAAACAAAATAAAATGTTGACACTGTATTCGTCTTAGCCTAATATTGCAAACCAGGAATCCAAAATACACAAACAGACTAAAATAAGTTGCAAGTCCTTCCTCGACAAAGATGTGTTCTGTGTAACTGATGAATCTCATTTCTTTTCCTTAAATTTTTTGATATTTGTCTAAATTGTTTCAGACTTTTAATCAGCATTGTTTCTTCCAATTATTTCGTAAAAATGAAGTTGCTAACCCCTTAGACCCTTTTGAAAGGTATATCTCATGAAACAGCTCAAGTTTTGCTGTATAATCTTATTGAATATAGTTAGTACAATAAAGCTATCCGTTGTTGAGCCAGAAGTGTTTCCTAATGTGTACCTAAATGCTAAAATTGACAACCCCTTGAAACTTATATTATGATTTGCATTAACTAATTTGTGTAAGAAAAGAAAACTAGATCTGTCATACTTTGATCAACTCATCAATAATTATTGATCAGAATTTGCAATAATTTACTGGTTTTCGATTAAAGGGAAACTTTCATATGCAATAAATATATATTATATGCAACCATTGATTTAGTTTTATTTTTAATTAATTAAAAAAAACTTACCTAAATATATTTTTTTAAAATAAAATTAATGGTCATTTTAAACTTAAGATCAGCAGATACAAATTCATGTTAAAATTCAAAATCAAAACGACAAGAAATCACTATTAAAGAATAAATGAAACCCAAAACGAATAGAAATTAAATAAACATTCATAGCAAAAAAACATACAACAAGTAATAATATAAATGAATTAATAAATATTAAAGCGAGTAATGCTTCAATTGAATATGCAAATCAAGTTTAAAACGAAAAAAAAATATTTTGCCATTGAAGTATAAATGAAACCCAAACGAACAGAAATTAAATAAACTGTCAATGCAAACAAATATACAATAGATACTAATATAAATGAATCTTAAAGAGAGTGAAACTTAAATTGAATATGCAAATCAAGATTGAAACGAACAAAAATCACTACAAACAAGAGTTCGAGTATAGACTCCTTATCTCACAGTAAAAGTCTAAAACCTACTGCGTCATTGGCGCTTTACTGAAAACTATCTGCGTCTTGAACAGTCTTGGAAAATGTAAACAAAATCAAATTGAATATTTGATATATAATTATATTAATTGTTGAAACATCCTTCACTTCAAGGTTTTTTTCACTGTAATTTCTTTTTTCATTTTCAATGCTGTAAGAACTGGAAAAGAAAATATTTGTAATATAATTCGTTTTAAGTGAAGCGCCAATGACGCAGTAGGCTTTAGGGCTTTATAGTTAATTAAGGGGGCAGTATCCACACTCTTGTTTGTTGTGAAACCATATTAATCTTTTTAACAACCTTAGAATGAACTAATAAATTACACTGAATATTTGATATACAATGATATTTATTGCTTAAAGCTCGTCAGTTCAAAAATTTACTGTAATTTTAATGTTTATTTTCAATATTAAGTACAAAAGAAAATATTTGTAATATAATTCATTTTCATATGTAATAGAAGGAGTCAAAGGGGGCTTATTCGATTGGAAATTGAGAGTTCTAGTGCCCTTTTTAAGAGTAAAAAGTGATTGGAGGGTATTTTGCCCCCCCCCCACGCCCTTTTTTCCCCTAAAACATATAATAGAAATTTTTTGGAAGCCAATTTTTTAAATATAGTTCAAAGATTATATAACAAAACTTCGGGGTTGACACAACTCCCAAGGGCCTGTGGGCAGGCGTTGTAAGTTATGCTTTGGGGGCAAATATGAGAAGGGATGCTCGTATAAATTTTAGAAAGGGCTTATTTGATTGGAAATTAAACTCCGACTCCATACATATGAAGTGCCTCTGGAAAAAAAAATTGATAAAACATTGAAACCGTATGGCTCCTTTGCTATGCTATAGCGTTGCCTCTGATCTGAAGACTCCGAATGTCGGTCATTTATTTGGGTTAGTTAATTTGTCATATGAATAAGGGTCTTATGACTTTCAATAGCAGTATATTCCTCGTATTTGATTGTTTTAGATATCTTTTAATTTGTATTTTGTTGCAGAAGTTGAAGGTACCTTGACAATTGAAACCAGAACATTCAATTCGGAATTAACGCTGGGACATCAACTACCTCTTGGAATTTCGCAAGGTTTTTCTGCATCCCCCTTTGACTCCCAGGAAAGGGATAGCCGTAATGAAGGTATATTTTGAATATACAGTGATAATTTGGTTTACAAAATAGGCTGTTTCATATTTTAATTTTCAAGTCTCTTTCACAGGAAAGTAAAAAGAAATATGAATATGAGTCACAGTAAAGAAAATCTCTTAAGTGGAATAGGAGCAAATCCTCAGACATGTCAATGTGGGTCTAACATTTCCCTTTTTTAGTCGCACCGTCAACAGAAATAAGAGAATGCAAGTTTCTTATATCTTCTTGCTTCCACAAACAGAAGAAACTAATTTAAAAGATTTTTTTAATGTCACAAATACAACTGAATGAAATATTACAATTATCATTACAGCCTACCGCTTTTGTTATGATCTATATAAGATATTGGTTTCCTAAACCAGAAGTTTCTCAAAGATAGGTAAATAGCCAAATTAAGACAAAGTCATGTACCGTCTTACTGACTGCATTTCAAGCAACTAGCTGAACGAAAAATGTGGTTTAGCCCTGCTTTCCAGGGCAATAGTGAATGAAAGCTTGAGATTACTAGAACAGGTTTTGTGAATGAAGGATGACAGGCTGCCAAAGGCTGGCTTTATCAGCCTACTGTCTAGGGCCAAAACGAAAAGCAATCCCATTTTTCCTCGATTGGGGAGGTTGTAAGAAAATATTTAAAGGAATTTGGAGCGTCCTGGGACGTTGTTAAGAGGAAGGTTGTGAATACATTGGGATTGAGCAGGGGCGTTCTTAGCTGTATTTTCCTCAGGTGGCTTGTTACTGTAGTGAGCTTTTAGTAGTAGAAATTGAATGGAAGAATCCTAAAACGATCTTAAACTAAAATGAATCATCGAGTCAAAGCTGAAACTAATAAAAATTAACACAAACTTAATGATTTCTTTCAATTAGTGGAGATATTCCCTATCTACTATCCTGATTTTTTTTTTATTCAGAAGTGATGGTGTTTGCCCTTGGCGTCGTTGAGGGGGGGGGCAGTCGATCCCTCTCCCCCCTCAATAATTTGGAGAAAAAATCGTTGAGTAACATAAAAACTGTTGCTCGTTTTAATCTTCAACTACGTTCTTTACTTTGAGCACATTATTTTTTTTTATTTAATGCATCCTTTTTACTTATAAAAAAAATGTAAAAAAAAAAAAAAAAAAAAAAAGGTTACACTTCCTATTGTGTTCTACTTCAATATTTATGCAAATATAGCGCCGTAAAAACCTTTTCATCAAATAAATTGGATAGCCTATTTAATGGCAAAGTTAAAATAATGTACTATACTTTCTGTTTCGCCACGTTTACTTAAATTGATTCCCCAAATAGGAAAGGGTCTTTTACTTCCTAAACTCTTTCATTTAAATATAAGATCTCCTTGTTTTACAACATTCAAAAATGGATAAGAATAAACCCTCTACATCTGCAAATATTACAGAAATGGGATCACTTTAAAACAAGAAATCATAGGAAACCAGAATATTATTCATTGAAAACATGAAAAAAATCATCAAAAAAGAAAATAAGACTTTGAGCTTTTTACAATAATAAATGCACTGTTGCTAGATTGGTCAAATCGGTTGTAGCTTAGTCATAGAAGTTAGTAGGGATGATTGGTCAGCTCCAGAAATCCTTTAATTTTTTACTTCCAATATTTAAATCAAAACTTCAAATTCTTTTATTTGCAATTGAAACGCCTAGTGACAACTGATTACGTCCTATTCCTTGCGTTTTGGATTCATATACTAACCCATAAATGTAAAACTTTCTCTTTGTACAATACCATATTAACAATACCATGTTAACTTTTTGCTATTTTTGCTTTTCTAAATATTTCTTTTAACCAGCTCCAAAAACAAAAATTGACTTTAATGTGCTGAGGATTATTATTCTTATTAGTTGCATTTCACGCAACGCTAGTGCTATTTGCAGCTTAATGACGTGATGCTATTGTGGGTTGGAATAGTGCGTAGTTCAACTGCGAGATTTTATCTGCTTTAAAATTTTAAACTCACAAAATTTCTAATCTTGATCAAGTCTGGTTTTAGGGTAGATAATTGTACCTTATTTTGGGCTTTAAATGGGCTTATGAAGATTTCAATTTTTGAACATACTGTGGAAATTTCATCAAAGCGCAGTCCCCTGTGGAAAGGGAAAAGGTTGAGATAGATGCACGGAGCTCCACGAAGACTAATCATCCACATCCAAATATTTCATTCACAATTACCTTTCCAGATTGCGAAATTTCTGAACAGCATCTTATGAACAGCTGTTCATAAGAAATAAGAATTGTCAAATTTGATAAAACCAACAAAACCGTTCAGTGTTTTCGTCTATCTCCTAGTTTCTGGGGTAGGTTTAGTAATGATGGCTTATGATTTTGGGAGCATGGATTGGATTCCTTAAATTTGTTCCTTGACATATTAAATTTACTCTAGAGTTAGAAAAACAAAATAGGCTACCCTTTTTAGATATTTTATTAATAAAGAGTGATAATGGTTTACTTTTTTCAATTTATAGAAAACCAACTCATAATGACAGGTTATGACAGGTCATAATGACTTACCCAATTTCAGTAAAAAAAAAAAAAAAAAAAAAAAAAAGAGAAAAAGAAAAAACAAAGAAACCGTCATATCACTGTTTGATAGATTTTAGAGAATTTATTTCCCGGAGTATATTAATAGCGAACTATGGTATCCGAAAGATATTTTATTTTATAATGGGTATCGAGTAGAACCTTCTAATTAAATAATACAGGAAAGGCATATTAAGCATGAAAAAGGTAATTAAAACGAAAGTTCTCAACTTATGGACCCCATAATTTCCAATAGATACTTTTCATTGCCTTACATACCAATTCTTGGGGAGAAAATCAAACGAACTTTACTCAAACATAATATTTCAACTTGTTTTAAATCAATCAGACGACTGAGTAACTTTCTAAATTCTGGAAAAGATATAACACGGAATGTTTTGTCAAGTGGAGTTTATAGCATCCCTTGCTCTTGCGGGAAATTTTACATTGGTCGAACACACCAGCAATTTATAGAAAGATTTATTGAGCACCGGAATTGAATAGATCGTGCTCTAAAATTTATAAGACCTCTGGACAGTTTCACTTCAGCTTTAGCAGAACATACATATTTTTTTAATTCGGTCTATTTTTTGCTGTTCGAGAAGGCAACAGTTATTTGCAATGATAAAGGTTTCTCGCAGTGGGCTCTTGAAGCATTATAAATTAAAAAATATATTTTTGCAGGTTTATCGATTAATAGAGATACTGGGTATTAAATATTGGTCCTATTTATGATAGTATTTTAAAAAAAGAACCCATATTTAAAAATAAAAATAAAGCATTGCAAAATGTCCTAGGGGTTAGTTCAAATAATAAACCTAAGCGAATAGTAGCATCAAAAGCTTTGCATAAAATTATGTAGCAATAACTTATTCCTTGTTCATTTGGTATTTTAGAAGATTTAATCCAGTTCCTTTTGTGTGGTAATTTCACGAAGGTACATACAAGTTTTATAGTATAAGAATTTGTATATTATATTATATTTTTGGGTGATTATATTTTATCTTTTTGAACATTTTTAGTTTTAGTTTTTGTTTTTTTGTCGACTCCAACTAAGCCTTGTTTTATACTGTTGAAATACCTGCTTTTGTTTTCTTCTTCGTTTCTATTTACTGGCCAGGTACTCGAGTTTAGAATTTATATAATTTTTTTTTAAACCATTACAACGCATTTTTTTAGAACAGGACTATATAATATCATTTTGAGTGATTTGGCAAGTTTAAATATTAATTTAAGCTAGAAGTGATACCGAAAATCTTCAAAAGTCATATGTATGCAAAGGAATTATGTTGACTGAACGAATTAATAATTTTGTTACCGAATATAATTTTAATGCAACATTATACATTTTAGAGGGGAAAATTAATTATTGTCTCATTCACGTGTTGGTTTAGTCTCTATATGGTTCTCTTTTTTTTATACATTTTAGTAGCAATTTAAAATTTGGTTTATTTCAACATTAGAAAGTTCTGGATTATTTCTTTTCATTTTAGCTTTTTGATGATCCTAATATTAAATTGATATTGAAAACATAACAAAATACTACCTATGTACTATCTGTTTCAGACCTTCTCTGTAGGGCTGAAACAATTAAAATTTTAATTTTATGAACTGAAGCTAGTTTGAGACATTTCCCTCCTTCTAATTTAATTTAGGATCGAACTTGATCCGCATTATATCTGATAGCTCAAAAACTGAAAAAGATTGGGGAGACAATCTAGACCCTAAACATGCATGACTTCTGAAACGCTCACTTTTTATTTATAATTGTTATGCTAGCTTTAATTTATTTGTCTCTTACTTTAGAGATAATGAGTTCTACTCTGAACAATCTTGATGGTATAATTCAGCCGGAACTCTTAGGCCCAAAACTAATTGTTGTCGTGAAAAGGCTGAGAGAGAAGGCTATAGAAGAATTAACCGCTGGGATCTGGCGTTGTGGGAAAATACTGTGGGAAAATAGACTCCTGTGGGAAAATAGAGAAATCATTTTTGATGCTAGATCTTCATTTTGACACTGGCTGTGAAAAACTTTCCCCAATAGAGTGTGATGTCTGCCCTGCAGTAGTTCGTGACTATAGAGAGTTTGTTCCACATTTTATGGAACACCAAATGGGAGAAGCAGGACGATGCCCCATTTGTTTGTGTGAATGTATTGGTGATATGAGACAACATCTACTTATGAAAGGTCATTTTTCACCAAACTTGTCTCAACTAGACCTGCAGGAAAATGCATTTCAAGTAGTTTCACAGATTCCTTCCACTAGCGGTTTCTCAAATTCACATGAATCAAAAGCGAAAAGCTTAGACAATCGGGAAATGTTTTCCAATAGTCACTTGCACAGTATAAACCGCAGAAAATTAGAAAGACATCCAAGAACAAATACGAGGAAAAAACTAAATAAGTGCGATGTAGGCCAGAAGCGCTTTTCTCATTCAAGCAATTTGATTGGGCATCAGAGAGAGCATACAGATGAAAAACTGTACAAATGTGACGTATGTAACAATGGCTTTTCTACATCAAACAGTTTGAATATTCACCAGAGAGTGCATACCGGTGAAAAACCGTTTAAATGTGACGTGTGTAACAAAGTCGTTTCTACTTCAAGCGATTTGAATATTCACCAAAGAGTGCATACAGGTGAAAAACCGTTTAAATGTGACGTATGTAACAAAGGCTTTTCTAAATCAAGCTGTTTGAATATGCACCTAACAGTGCATACAGGTGAAAAACGGTATAAATGTAAGGTGTGTAATAAAGGTTTTTCTCAATAAAGTCGTTTGATTGTGCACAAGAGAGTGCATACAGGTGAAAGACCGTTTAAGTGTGAGGTGTGTATGAAATTCTTTTCTCGATCTCGCCGTTTGAACGAGCATAAAAGACTACATACAGGTTAAAAACCGTTTAAATGTGACGTGTGTAACAAATATTTTTCTCGTTCAAGCAGTTTGATTTTGCACCAAAGACTGCATACAGGTGAAAAACAGTTTAAATGTGAGGTGTGTATGAAATACTTTTCTCGATCTCACCGTTTGAACGAGCATAAAAAACTACATACAAGTTAAAAACCGTTTAAATGTATGGATATGACAAGTTTTTTATTGTTTTAAAAAGTTTAGTTGAGAAAAAGAGTCAAACTATAGAGTAAAGAGCGAGGCGTTGAGGAGGTGACAGAACCTTTCATATACAGAATAATTTCTGTTTTTTTTAAGTTTTAATGTCGCTCCTTAATTTCAGTTAAAAAACTCCTTTTTTTATTTAATTTCTGAACGTTTTTCAACTAATGCAGGTTCGATTTGGCTCACTGTACATGAAAAATTAAAACATTGAAACTGTGTTTCAATTTTAGTAAACATTCAAACTCTTGCGTAAAGAGTAAGGTGTTGAGGAGGGGGCAATCCTTCATATATGGAATAATTTCTGTTCGTTTTTCAAATAGTGCTGGTAAATCTCACCCACCCTCTATTAAATATAGACCCCTCCCCCTAACGGCAAATTCCTCCTCGCACATTTTCATCCAGAGTAACGTCCAGCACTGTGCCTCCAGACCGTTCCTTCCTCGCTAAGAATCCCCCCTCTGTAAAATTGCTTGTGGACGATTCAACCCCAAAATTTTCCTTAGCATTTTTCATTGGAATAAGACTAATTACTAATTGATTTCTAGATGACTCCAGAATTACCCCTTTCCATGGAAATTATTTTCCAGAAAACATAACGCGCGGGAAAAAGCCCCTGAAACATCTCCATATAAAAAATTTGGCACTGAGAATGTAAGACCGTTAAAAAGTATTTCGTATAGTAAATCCGTGAAAAGACCCCAGTGTAACATTTCCCCTAGAATATTCATTCCCAGAAATTTCTCTCCCCAAGGAAAATTATCCCCTTAGAAAGCCCCCCAAGCAAAACCGCACCCCCCCACCTTCCAAAACAGGACTATACGTTCTACTAGAAAGTAGTATATCTAAACAATGGGCAATGTTCACAACTTGCAGCCCTCGCATAATGGGAGGGCAACTTGCAGTTGCCCTTCAATTATTTTGGTCTCATAACAAGGGCACTAGAACTTTTTATTTTCGTTCGGATGACCCCTTTCATGAGATTCTACAATCACTGGGTTGATACGATTACCCCTCAGAACAAAAAAATAATAAATAAATACGCATCCATGATCTTTCTTCTGGTAAAAAATACAAAATTCCACATTTTTGCATATAGAAGCTTGAAACCTCTACTGTAGGGTTATCTGATACGTTGAATCTGATGGTGTGATTTTCATTAAGATTTTTTAACTTTTAGAGTGCGTTTTCCCCCTTTTCAAAAATAAAACATATATTTTCAGGCTCGTCACTTTTGATGTGTAACACTAAACTTGATGAAACTTATATATTTGAAATGCACATAAACATCGGATTCTTTTTATGCATCTATTGTTATCCAAATTCCGTTTTTTAGAGTTTTTGTTACTATTGAGACAGGTCACTCCTTGCTTACAGTTCATCACCACCGACTGTTTTAAATGAAAGTCTTTAATAGATTTCAGCATTATTATGATTAAGCTGGTGTAAGGAAAACCAGCTAGTTAAAATAACAAATAGTCATCTCAATCCGTTTTGTTTTTTGGCAGATGGTTTTTTTTTGGACCAAAATAAAGGATTTTTTTTTTTTTTTTTTATATAGTTAGCCATTTTTTTGGGCTTGGTAACACTAAGTAATATTTCTAATTTAAAGTAAAAAGGAGAAAATGAATGTCAATATTGGTTGCATTTAGGTTGTGTATGTTCTATTATAGTTATCAGCAAATGACTGAAGGTTTTGAGTTACTGTTGATCTTTTATTCTCAGTTGAAAATTCTTCTCTATTATGCACGGTATTTGGTTTTGGATATTTTAAAGTGAAGAATCTCATAAAAATCATTGTTGCCTACTTCCATAATGGTATCATTGAGCTACACAGCCTACAGAGGTGGATAAAGTCAGCCACGATAATTTACTTCTGTGTAGGCTATAAAACTAAATCCCTTACGGTTGTGCCAGGTGGCATTGGTTGGTGTTTTCTCAATCGGGTTTTTAGTTTCAGTATATTAGTTTCCCCTACTTAGTAGATTATGCACATAGCTATAATTTTGTGAGATGTACTAGAACACATACAGGATCAGTAGAAGGTCATACAAAGGGTACCATCAAAACTGTAATACCTGTGAGAGCATATTTTTATTAATCTAAAATTTATTTTGATCCAAAATAAAATATTTCTTAAAAAGGTTGCTTATTTGCTTTTAAAATCTTTTAGATTGATTTTAAAATAACTTTACATGATTTATACGAATAACGTTTAATGACTTAATTAATTAATTCTGTTTTTTTTTTTGGCAGAAGGTTTTTTTTTGACGAAAGTAAAGGAACTATAAATATAATTGATAATTTTTTTGGTTTTGTAGTTTGCTATTTTGTTTCGCTAGGTAACACGAAGTAATTTTCCAATGTAATGTAAATTGGAGTAAAGAAAATAAATGTAATTAAGAGTTTTATATTTCTTTTTTATAATTACCAGCCCATATCAGCAGCTTTTAAATAAGTTTTAGTGTTTCATCGTCAATTGAAAATCCTTCTCTATGATGCATTGTTGTCCGTTTTGAGTTTCCAAAGTGAAAAATCTCAGGAAATAATTTTTGCAAACTTCTACTAGGGTTTCATGGGGCTAGAAAACCTGGGGATGGTTTTTTTTTGTTATTCCGCCATTTTCTACTAGAAATTCTTTTTCAGGACTCTTTTTAAATCTTGTTTTTTAAGCCTCCCATTCTTCCATATTTGCTTCCCTTTCTGGGATTTGTGTTATTTACATTTGATTAGTCAGTTATTTATTATTAATTTTTAGTGTTTTAATTTATTTTTGTAATTTTTATAGATTATCATACTACTTTTATTTGATATATGTAGTTTTCAGGTTATCTATTAATTAAGGACAGTAAGCAATAAGGGGAGCCCTTAATTATTATCACCAGAAAATTTATCAAAAGGGAGTCTTTTCGTTTATTTAAGAGTAAAATGAAAATCAAATATGGGGTCTTGGTTCATAGATTTTTATTTTTGCATATTTATTTATTTTCATGAGAGAGATTGGTCATGGTTTGGTTGTTTTATTTCCTTTTTTGTTTGGTTTTGTTTGTTTGTTGAGAGTTTTGTTTGTTTAAGTGTTTGTTATTTATGTGGTCTCTCAGTATCAAGTACTTTTATGTCTTTCTTTGGGCAACCATTTGGATTTATGTTATGTGTTATATAATTTTATAATTAAATGAATTGAATTAAACTAAAACTGAACTCCAGATCTTTCTATATGCTAGTGGGAAAAACCAGAAGTGGTTGCTCGATCTCAATCACATTTGACAAGAGGTAGCTTTTAATATTTTAACTGTGGTTCTCGGTGTTGCAATCAATCCAACCTCAGTGAAAGGGAGGAGGGAGAAGGGTTGAGGACCACATAAATTCTATTTATCTGGATATCTACCAGAATGAACTTTTGAATAAACTTGGATATCAATTAAATTTAGCCAGAAGCACTAGTCAATTCAAAATCTTTGATCTCAAGAGTCTAGGGTCGATTCAACTTCCTTGTGGAAAAAAAGAAGAGCCCCCAGTTCTTGTCATGAATACTTTTATCAGAAGGGGTCGAACTTTATAGGAAGTAAGAGCTAGACTCAAAGCTGTGTTTCTTTATAGTTTGTACCTGATAGGCCCCCTTCTCTCAAACCCTCCTTGCTCAACCCAACCAGAAGTTTAATCCAGCTTTTCAAATGAATCCCAGCCTTCATCCAGAAAAATTTTTCTATCATTTTCGTAAACTGCTGAAAAAGCTTTTTTCAGGAATACATGGACTGAGGATGTGTCCTTTGTACAACTTTCTTATTGAGGTTGCAGCTACTTCAATCAAAAAAATTAAGAGAAAACAACGTAAATTTAGAATAAAAACATATCATTATTTTTTTTTTCATTCTTAATGTTAGACCTCAGTGCCCTATCGAACGCTTAACCGTGTCAAAGACAAAATCTTCTTAAGATGGCTCGATATATCTGAATCTTGTTTGGAAACGTTGGTAAATATTGAAGATTTTGAAGATTGCTTATAATTTGAATTGTTTGGATACTTGTGTATTTAAAAAAAAATTATTATCTGAGTTAATAATCTTAAATGGAATAAGGTGTGTTTGTTCAATAGAAGTGAATGAGTGAACATTTTAACTCAAATTGTAATAATGGATTATGATTTACGATCTATTACAGACTAGTTTTTGAATTGCCAAGTTGGTTAGTTTGGACCAAATTAACATTTGTAATGTTTTGTCTTATGATTGAGTACGACCTGTTACGCGAGAGCTGCTTATTTGTTTATCCAGTGGCGGTTACAAGTTTATTCTGAATATAAACCATTCTGAACTGTGATTCTGATTTTTGATCGAGTGTTCAAATTATAATTATTCGTATCAATTTGGTACATTAACCCGAAGAGGAATTGTTGCTGACCTATTGGCCTAAATTTCAAGTTGTTTTTGGAGCTGAGTTCGAGATTGGCGTTAGGAGTCGTTCTTGGAGCTGAGTTCTGAGTTGGCGTTTGCCGTGCCCTTGTAACGGCTAACGCTTAATGCACGTTGGCAGCTCCGTGGATAAATATTTGTTGCCTAGTGAGGTAAGCCGTTTCTTGTTTAATTATTTCTAAGATGGGACGTCGGTGTAAAGTCCAACGTGCTGGAGCTGATGGAACTGGAGCAGTTTTAGATGTTTCGGCCACTTCTAGCGAGGAGTCCCAGTCACCATTGTTAAAGTTGTCCGAAGATTTTGTTATGATGCTGGCAATCGTGAAAGAAAACGGATCTAAGTTAGACTCTATTGATGGACGTATGAGATCTCTGGAACAAAGGGTTATATCGGTGGAAAAAGCGCAGCTTGAGTTTCACGCATCGGTTACAGAAGTGTAGTATCAGTTGAAAGCGAAACTGATAGCCTAAAAAAGCAGATAAGCGTTATCACGAGTGAAGCGATGGCACTGAGGAAAAACAATATTGATCTGGCAAGTCGGTTAAAGATGTGTGAATACCAGGTATCTGACAGTAACATTATTATTTGTAATTTGCCTTGTGACAGTAAAGAGGACGCTAGTGAAGCGCTTAAGCAAGTATGTCTGTCTGGGCTTGAAGCAAGTGAGGTTCCCAAGTTTACAGTGCTACAAAACATGAAAGACCATAAATTTTTCAAATTTAGATTTTTTTCGAGGGAACATAAAATTAATTTACTAAGAATTAGCAAGAACTTGAAAGTAAAATCTGCGAGGACTCTGAAAGATATTTATATCAGTGATGATGCCCCTCTTTCTGTCCGGGAGGCACGAAAAAGTCTTTTTGAGAAGAAGGCTAAGCTAAAGGATATAGGTATTTCAGCTTGGGTGTCTAAAACCGTTCCATCTTTTCTTTATTTTGATCGTCCTAATGGTTCGCGAGCCAAATTCTGCCCTAGTGATATAATCCCGGAGCTAAATTCACCGCGCAGTGATAGCAATGCGCATCAGCGCAGTCAAATGAGGGGAAGTGGTTTACGCGGTGGTAAAGGTAGGGAAGGAGTTTAATATAGGTCCCTATTTGATATTATGGTAATCTTGTGAACGGATGGTTTGTAATCGTGTGAGTATTGTTTAGTGTCAGTTATGAAATTTAAAATAAGCGGTTGTTGCATTTATTATTAACTTATTCATTTTTTTTTTATTCATTTTTTTTGTGTTATGAAGTATTCATTGTTTTTGTTATTTATGTCCCCTATGTTGGCGATTCTTTTTGTGTTATTATTTTTGTTCCATGTTTTCTTTCAGGATTTGTTGGTCTGGATTTTTTCGGTTCTTGGTCGTTTCACTCATGGTATGGTAAGGTTACTATTCTTTCACATTCCAAAATTCCGGTTTCCATCCCTTCGGATTGATTATTTTGATTGTCAAGTTTAGGTGGGGACCAGCTGGGTTTTCTTGAGAGTAACTCGATGAATTTAAACGATTTGGGGGTAGGGGTACTTCACAGAGATTTTTATGCGAGTGATTTGCATGAGGTTAATCCTGATTCCCGTTATAAGTTTCTGTGTGATTTGAGTTCTATTAGTTGTCAAAATGAGTTTAGTATTTTTCATTTAAATTGTCAAGGGATTGGAAGTTCATACCAGTTTTTGAATGAGTTATGTCTGCAATCAACCCCTCATGTTTTAGCTTTAACGGAGACTTGGTTGAAGAATCATAGTTCTTCTCTGTTAGAGATTGGTAATTATAAGCCGTATATTAAAAATAGAGAGATGCATCAACATGGCGGTTTAGCAATTTACGTGCGTAATGATTTTGAGGTTAAGGTGAGAGATGATATAAGAGTTAATCGAGAAATGGTGTTTGAAAGTATGGTGTTAGAATTGCAGTGTCTTAATTTTAAGTGTTTTATGATTGTCGTTTATAGACCCCCTTCGTATAATATAGATGAGTTTAGCTCACTTTTAGAAGAGCAATTGGATAAGTTACCAATTTCAACTAGACCTTGTTTTATTTTTGGTGATTTCAACTTGGATTTAAGAACTGTGAATAGTAACCTTAGAGCTAGGGAGTTTCTAAACACAATGCTAGGTTATGGACTACAGCCTTCTATTAATATATGTACAAGAGTGAGCCATGATTCTGCTACGTTGATTGATAACGTTTACTTAAATACTGGATATACCAATGCGACTGTTATTGTAAATGATGTTTCGGATCATTTCGGTCTGTTAGTATCTATTCCGTCTCTTTTGAACCGGCTAAGATCAGAGCGTTCTGAAGTACCAAAAAATTGTTTTCCCCTTATTTATGTACCGAAGTTAAAAAATGAGCTTGGAAGAAAAAATTGTGATTTTTTATATATTAATGATATGGATGTGAATGATAAATTTACACTTTGGTATTCGATGATTAAGGATACAGTAGTTGCTTGTAGTCAAGTTAGGAAGAAACGTAAGTATTTTGATTCACCGAAGAAGCCTTGGGTTACGAAGAGTATTCTAGTTTCTCTAGCTAGGCGACAGCAATTGTATAAAAAGTCCGCATTAAGTAATAGTATTAGCGATGTAAATATTTATAAAGCGTATAGTAATAAGTTGAATAGTATACTTCGTAAAGCTAAGTTAGATTACCTGAGTGATAGTTTTAAAAATGGGGAGGGTAACCCGAGAAAGACTTGGAATGTTATAAATTCTGTTATTAAACCGAATAAGCCTGAAATTGTTTGTAGTCTTGTTGATGGTGAAAATATTCGCCAAACTACTGAACGTATGTGTGAGCACTTTTGTAGTGTAGGGGGCCGGTTAGCGTCGTCTGTTGAGCAGCATGCAAGTGATGGTGATTTTACTCAGTTTTTGCCTAAAAGTAGTGACATTTCTATGTACTTGCGACCGGTTACTGAAAAAGAATTGTATGATGTGGTAAAAGGTATGCGAAACAGTGCATCTGGGTCAGACTTTATTTCAACAAAGGTTTTCGATGCAATTTTTCCTGTGATATCGCAACAAATTTTGTACCTGATTAACGCTAGTTTTAAATGTGGTACATATCCGGAGCGTCTTAAAATTGCCAGAGTAATACCTTTATTTAAAGGGGGTGATAGGAAAAATGTGAATCATTATCGACCGATATTCCTCCTTTCTGTTATTTCTAGGATAGTAGAAAAACTTATTAATTCTAGAGTATCTGAGTTTTTGGAGAATATTCCCTTTTTCCATTCTAATCAGTTCGGTTTTCGTAAGGGGATGTCTACCGAACAGGCAGTTTTATTTTTGACGACGTTTGTGCATGATGCTTTGGACCAAGGTTTTAAGGTGGCGTCTATTTTTTTAGATATTGTTAAAGTGTTCGATTCAGTTGACCATGAAATTTTAATTATGAAGCTAGAAAATTGTGGAATTAGAGGAAATGCGTTGAAGTTATTTGAAACTTTTTTGAGAGGTAGGACCCAGTGCGTTGAAATTTCTAATGTGAGGTCCGGTGAAAGAATGGTTGATTTTGGTGTTCCACAGGGTTCTGTTTTAGGTCCGCTTTTATTCTTGGTGTATATTAACGACTTAAAGTTTTCTGTTTTAGATTTTTTAGATACTGCACATTCTAATTGTAGGGTGATTATTCCTAGTTTTGCAGATGATACCCATTTTACTGCTACAGCAAAGACTGAATCTGATTTAATAGAGATAATGAGAAGAGGTATGTTAGGTATAGATAAGTAGATGTGAGTGAATAAGATTTTGTTAAACCATAGTAAATCAGGTTTTATTATATATGGTAGATCATTAAATTTTTACCCTTGGGTTGCGGATTTGCAAATGAAGAATTATGTAATTAAGTGTACAAATACTATACAATACCTTGGTGTTATTGTGGATGAATGCCTTAGTTTTAAAAATCATGTTTTTTTTATTAGTAGTGAGATTGCAAGAAATGTTGGAATGATGAGAAAGTTAAAAAATATGTTCAAGGATTCTGTTTTGAGATTGAATTATTTTTCGTTAGTTCACCCGTATTTAGTATATTGCGTGAGTATATGGTCTAGCACATTTTCAGTGCATTTGCAGCAGTTACGTGTGATACAAAATATGGCACTGCGAGTGTTGTCCGGAGATAATCGAAGAACCTCGGTGAGATCCCAATATGTACAGTTAAATATTATCCCTGTGTCAGGTCTTGGAAAATTTTACCATGGGTTATTTATGTTTAAATATTTTTCTAATTTGGTTCCCAAGTGTGTTTCATATTTTTTAAATTTATTTATTTCTGGTCATGATGTACACAATTGTCCTACTCGTCATGCTAGAGAAATATGGACACCTCAAGTTACAAGTACTAGATTGCTATTTTCAATACGTCATGTGGGGCCAGTTGTTTGGAATAATTTACCTGTTCCTTTAAAAAGTTCAGCAAATCTATGTGAATTCCGTCGGGACCTTAAAACCCTTTGTCTCCGTAGGTATGAATTTGTTTAAAGGGTGGTATAGTTGAGTCAATCTCAGGTTAGCCCGGAACCCGTTTTTCCCGTTTTTCCTATATATTTTTATTTTATTTTTTTTGTTATGTTTATTTATTATTTATGGGATGGCGGCGGGAAGTTTTGGAGTATGTGAAGTATTGATTTTTGGTTATTGCGACCAGGAACCGAGTGAATGCAAGATTTTCATCTTTTCTTCTTTTTTTTCTTTTTCTTTCTTTCTTCTTTTTCTCTTTTTTTTAGTATGTTATTATAAGTGTTAATTTTAAGAGGGTTAATACTTCCGAACAAGCGTTAGCTTATGGAAGGTCATTTGTTTTTTTGTGTTGTGTTGTTTTTGGAATAAACCCTTATCTTATCTTATCTTAATATTTATAAACGTTTGACCGCTCATAATCGTAAAAACTGTCAGAATCTTCAAAGTAATGCCTCGCGGAAAGAGGATGTAGGGAAACTTATGAACCCAGGGGAAAATGTGCTTGGTATTGTGTTTATGCACAATTTCATCTTTGTTTGCTATCCAGGGTATATTCTCAAAAAGAAGCATTTTCGAATTAGTTGTATCATAAAGATATTTTTTTTTACTTCATGTTTGAAATATAGTTTAGATCATTCTTATAATCAAATCTTCCGTAGAGGTTGTCATGTTTTCAAAATTGTTGAAATAGTACAGTACTTTTTTTCATTACCAATGTCAAACTTAGTTGCTGAAAGCCCTTTTAACACTTAAAATCAAGTTGAAACTGTCAATTAAAAGAGATTTATTTGAATAATTCTTACTTTGCTATTAAAAGTTAAAGATATTCTTAAACGTTAGTAAGCAGATCTGAAACAGAAAAAAAAGTTCGTCTCGCTAATATGGTCCAACCAAAGCCCAAAGAATCTTTCTCTGCCAATGTGAATAGAGGGGGTTTTGCATATTTGGATCAACCGAAAAATTTTTATAAATATAGTTTGCCATGAGACTTAACCATCCTAATACATGAAAATCTATTATAGGTAGACCGGCTATCAAAATGACATATCTCTAATATGCTGGTAACCGTCTAAGGCAGGGCTTCCTAAACTTTTTTTATTTACGACCCCATTTATCATTGCAAGTTTCTTGGCGACCCAATATAAATATGAAAGACAAATGAATATTTTTTGATGATTCATTTATTAGGTAACAATATACATATACACATGAAAATGTATAATTTTAGAATTGGTATATTTTTCATCAAAATTAAATTTTTTTGCAATACATAAATAAAACAGAAATCTGACCGACTTAGTTCAGTGGAAAATGCAAAGATCAAAATGCTTTGTACTAATTTTTTTTTTACTTAAAAAGTATTATAAATACAGAATAACACAAGACAAAATTACAACTTCAAATTACAATCATCACTCGATGGCTTAATACTAATATTTTAATTAAGCAAAATGACTATACTCATGTTCTTACGTCGACAGTTGTAAATATCTAGGAGATGGTTCCATACAAATTGTGACGGATAAAACAATTATGGATCATAGTTTGACCCTTGCCCTAAAGACTAGACTCATGTCCTTACGTTGAAAGTCATAAATATCTAGGAAATGGTTGCACACAAATTTCGACGGATAGAACAATTATAGATCATAGTTTGACACTTGCCCTTACTGCTTCTGAATAGCAGTCCGCAAATTAATATTGTGGAGATTTTTAGTTCTTAACTATACAAGATAGTAAGTTAAGCATAAAGTAAGAAAAAATGTGCCTGAAAAGCTAGTAAGATCCAGCCATTGGGTCATATAGCTTTTCGCAGGAAACTTTAATCCCGATGTATCACAGTAGATTCTCAAATTGGGGGGAAAATTCAGTATAGATTGATACCTTCTTTTGATTTTTAGGAGTTTCAAAGCCCAAAATAGAACACTTGCCAAAATATTAATAGTACACAATCTACGTATTCTTCAACTCAAGTAGAATAAATTACGTGCTAATGTTAACAAAAGAAGCTGAAAAATATTTCAAAAGTAAAACATCTATAAATTCACATTCAATGTCATAATTGCGCTTACGGGTGTCTACCGGATTTTTTTCAGCGGGTGGGGGGGGAGGCAAACAGTAGTTATAAGACTAGTTTTAAAGATTTTAGGAAGTTAGATTTTTGAAGAGGGGGATTTAAAACACGGGACACTCCATACCCTTGATCCTTCCTTGGTTGTACTACGTTCAATTGCATCTTGTTGATACGATCTTTCTAACGAAATCAAAAGAGATGACCACCCCCCTCTGTACCTTAAGATAAACGTCTGAAGATAAAATCTTAAATGAACTAATAAGATAGAGACATAAGTATTCATAGTCAGCAACCAATTCAAACAAAACTATCAACTAAAACTCTCAATTCGTAGCGCACTTCTTAGTTTCTGCTGTAAAAAATAAAAACGTTTTGCGAATTTACCTCTCACATTCGGGTAAATTTCACAGTCGGTTAAGAATTCTAACACTTTACAGTAATATCTTTAAACAAAATGATGCTGGGTAAAATAACAAATATCTTTTAATGTCAATAAAGCTGGAAGATAGTTTTTTTTACTCATGCTGCATTATAATTTCCAATCACATTCAAAAATTTTGTACATTCCTTAATATTTAATAATTAGAACAACTATTTTTGTTTCACAGGTCGACCGCTTCTGAAATAAAATCTTTGACCATATATTTCCTGACACCTCAAGGGTATGAAACATGTTGACCATTTGTAATGAAAAACTAATGGTGAATAAAAATTCTTCCTATCGGGTACATCATAATGATCCGGAGAATTTTATCTATTAAATAAAAAAATTCTATTTTATAATCTCGACATGACTTAGTTAGTCAACTAGTAAACTTAAGACTACTATTTTATAAAAAAAATAAGGAATAACTTTGTTCTCCTATATACAAATAAAATTCGTAAAGGGGAGCTTCAAAAACTCATTCTTTCATATACTTAAAGGGATGTAAAAGTAAATTCTTTTTAAGGAGAAAAACGTATGTATTTAAATTTATTAAATCACGCCAGTTAACAATTTTTTGATAAACTAGATAATTGATAGATCATAGATAGATTTTTAAGAAAATTAACACACTAAAAACAAAAAAAAAATCAGTCAAAATTTACCAGCTATTTGGTTTCTTGAAAGCTGCTGGTTACAGAATTTAACCATATAATAAAAACGCATTCTGAAAAAAAAAATGTATAATTATTTACTTTGGTAAATATATGTATCGATATTAGAGGTCGGCACCGTTTCAGTTTCTATTTTTTTTGTTTTTTTTTCATCGTTTTTTCTGTTTTCTGTTCTGTTTTTTTTTTTTTTAGAAAACGACGAAGACAATAAACAGCTAGCCGTTTTTTTATTAACCTTTTTTTTTCTTGTAACATTTTTCCTTATCTTTTTTTCTCTTTCTGATTTTCTTAAACCCGTTTTTCTTCATTTTCCGTGATTTGGTTGCGAACAGAATCATATCTCATTCTTGCGTATTTTATTGAATTTGGACACTTGCCATGTATAGAGTCTTGATTCTTGATAAACCTGATGCAGGCAGGGTTGCCACCGAGGTTACGTTCGTACCATTTTGGTACGTTTGAAGAAAAAGGTTACTTTTTACGTTACGGTCCAAAAACATTACATTTTTAAAGTTAAAAGTTAAAGGGATGTAAAAGTAAATACTTCTTTAATACGAATAACAAATGTTTTTAAATTTATTAAATCACGCCAATTAACAATTTTTTGATAAATTAGATAATTTGATTTTATTGATAGATAATTAACGAAAATTAAGAAAATTAACACATTAAACAAACAAAAAAATCAGTCACCATTTACCGGCTATTTGGTTTCTTGAAAATTGCTGGTTACAGAATTTAACCATATAATAGAAACACATTCTGAAAAAAAAAATGTATAACTCTTTTCTTTGGGAAACCTATGCATCGAGCTTCAAGAAAGAAAATTATGTTTCGCTGAAAGTAACCATGCTCGGCTAATCAAGCCAGGTTCCCAACAGTTCTCTTGAAATTGCTCAACTGCAACTTTTTCTAGATCTTGGAAAAACTGAATCGTTTCAAGAGAAGGAATTCTTTGTCTAGAAAACTCTCGGGAAAAATTTTCATAAGCCTTCATCCGACATAAGCTGTACATAGGATCAAAAACAGAATCATCAGATACGCTCAGCTTCTCCTCGCATTCTGCGCAGCGGTGTCAGAGACGCAATTTTTTAACACAAATCTGACAACGTAAGCAAATTTTCCCTCTTCGACAGCGTCCACATTTCCCTCCCCCAATCAATAAAAAAAGACCCGTCGTCACCTTCATTTTCAACGGAATTCGCTTGTGCGGAGTAATGTAGTGTTTTTATTGGGAAGTATAACGATGTTATTGGGAAGTATAGTCTACAGAAGTTTTTATGGGGAATATTTCCAGGCGCGGGGAGGGGGGGGGGGTACGGGGGAAGATAGGTCAATGTAGGAAATTTTAAGGGGGGAAGAGAAATTTATAAGGAACATAATCCGGACGTCCCAGCATTATTTAAAATTGAAGGGTTCTATGACTAAGTAAGGTTTCGTAGAGACACTAATTTATTATTGCAAGCTATATTTTTTTTTCATTTTGCTTTTAAGGTGCAGCAAATGCGGCAATCAAGGTTGCGAAAGATGGGGGAATATAGTTGAATTCCCGAGTCTCCTGATTGTCCAGCTAAATCGGTGAGTTCTTATTATTTGATCTGATTAAACTCTGTTAGTGATAGATAAACTCTGTATAAGATGGGAGCCAAGTATAGACGTTTATTATTATATTATATTATATTATATATATATTATATTATACTATATTATATATATAACTATATATAATATATTATATATATACTATATATACTATATTATATATTATATTATTATTATTATCTCCCAATAACCCCGTAAGCAAAATCCCTAAAATAAGAATCGACATCATGAAATTACGAAAATGTTTTAGCTACTGGAGTAAATAATTTTTTAGATGCCAATTTAAGTATTCCATATTTGAAGGACAGGGAGTTTTGCTTTACAATTTATTTATGTGTACAAATAATTACTATATGTACAGTACTATATGTACAGTATATATTCCAGCTTCCGCAGGGCCGACACAAGCACCTTTCTGGTCAAGAAGCGCCGTTAACCCGTAGACTAGACTATCTTAGATTCCTTTAGATAATTGAATATACTGGTACTTATCTGTTATTACTTCAGATTACTTAGAATTGATGTCTATCTAGGACCCTTAG